>NW_028246090.1:0-24640 GCF_964263255.1 Lissotriton vulgaris | reverse complement strand
ATAACACCCCCCCCATTACGTCATGCTTCAGAAATGCTGGAAAATGGTCCGTTTTCAAATGTTTTATTTTTGAACGTCAGTCTATTCCAGGGCTTAAAAGCCAAAGTATATAACACCCCCCCATTACGTCATGCTTCAGAAATGTGGAAAATGGTCCGTTTTCAAATGTTTTATTTTTGAACGTCAGTTCACATTTGTAGGTGGATCATCAGTGTTAGAGCTAAAATTAGCATGTTTAAAGTGATTTTCATGCTTCCAGGGGCTCGGGAAGTTAATTAAATACCATTTGGAGGCATTTAATGTTCGAGCAAAAACGGCTGATTTTCGACAAAAGAGATAACACCCCCCCATTACGTCATGCTTCAGAAATGTGGAAAATGGTCCGTTTTCAAATGTTTTATTTTTGAACGTCAGTTCACATTTGTAGGTGGATCATCAGTGTTAGAGCTAAAATTAGCATGTTTAAAGTGATTTTCATGCTTCCAGGGGGCTCGGGAAGTTAATTAAATACCATTTGGAGGCATTTAATGTTCGAGCAAAAACGGCTGATTTTCGACAAAAGAGATAACACCCCCCATTACGTCATGCTTCAGAAATGTGGAAAATGGTCCGTTTTCAAATGTTTTATTTTTGAACGTCAGTTCACATTTGTAGGTGGATCATCAGTGTTAGAGCTAAATTAGCATGTTTAAAGTGATTTTCATGCTTCCAGGGGCTCGGGAAGTTAATTAAATACCATTTGGAGGCATTTAATGTTCGAGCAAAAACGGCTGATTTTCGACAAAAGAGATAACACCCCCCCATTACGTCATGCTTCAGAAATGTGGAAAATGGTCCGTTTTCAAATGTTTTATTTTGAACGTCAGTTCACATTTGTAGGTGGATCATCAGTGTTAGAGCTAAAATTAGCATGTTTAAAGTGATTTTCATGCTTCCAGGGGCCCAAAACACAAGATTTATGGAATGGTTAAAGTGCATGAAAATGGCCAATTTACTCACTCTGAGTTCTCAAAAAGGGTTTCTTTACCCCGGGAAGTTAATTAAATACCATTTGGAGGCATTTAATGTTCGAGCAAAAACGGCTGATTTTCGACAAAAGAGATAACACCCCCCCATTACGTCATGCTTCAGAAATGTGGAAAATGGTCGTTTTTCAAATGTTTTATTTTTGAACGTCAGTTCACATTTGTAGGTGGATCATCAGTGTTAGAGCTAAAATTAGCATGTTTAAAGTGATTTTCATGCTTCCAGGGGCCCAAAACACAAGATTTATGGAATGGTTAAAAGTGCATGAAAATGGCCAATTTACTCACTCTGAGTTCTCAAAAAGGGTTTCTTCACCCCGGGAAGTTAATTAAATACCATTTGGAGGCATTTAATGTTCGAGCAAAAACGGCTGATTTTCGACAAAAGAGATAACACCCCCCCATTACGTCATGCTTCAGAAATGTGGAAAATGGTCCGTTTTCAAATGTTTTATTTTTGAACGTCAGTTCACATTTGTAGGTGGATCATCAGTGTTAGAGCTAAAATTAGCATGTTTAAAGTGATTTTCATGCTTCCAGGGGCCCAAAACACAAGATTTATGGAATGGTTAAAAGTGCATGAAAATGGCCAATTTACTCACTCTGAGTTCTCAAAAAGGGTTTCTTCACCCCGGGAAGTTAATTAAATACCATTTGGAGGCATTTAATGTTCGAGCAAAAACGGCTGATTTTCGACAAAAGAGATAACACCCCCCCATTACGTCTGCTTCAGAAATGTGGAAAATGGTCCGTTTTCAAATGTTTTATTTTTGAACGTCAGTTCACATTTGTAGGTGGATCATCAGTGTTAGAGCTAAAATTAGCATGTTTAAAGTGATTTTCATGCTTCCAGGGGCTCGGGAAGTTAATTAAATACCATTTGGAGGCATTTAATGTTCGAGCAAAAACGGCTGATTTTCGACAAAAGAGATAACACCCCCCCATTACGTCATGCTTCAGAAATGTGGAAAATGGTCCGTTTTCAAATGTTTTATTTTTGAACGTCAGTTCACATTTGTAGGTGGATCATCAGTGTTAGAGCTAAAATTAGCATGTTTAAAGTGATTTTCATGCTTCCAGGGGCCCAAAACACAAGATTTATGGAATGGTTAAAAGTGCATCAAAATGGCCAATTTACTCACTCTGAGTTCTCAAAAAGGGTTTCTTCACCCCGGGAAGTTAATTAAATACCATTTGGAGGCATTTAATGTTCGAGCAAAAACGGCTGATTTTCGACAAAAGAGATAACACCCCCCCATTACGTCATGCTTCAGAAATGTGGAAAATGGTCCGTTTTCAAATGTTTTATTTTTGAACGTCAGTTCACATTTGTAGGTGGATCATCAGTGTTAGAGCTAAAATTAGCATGTTTAAAGTGATTTTCATGCTTCCAGGGGCTCGGGAAGTTAATTAAATACCATTTGGAGGCATTTAATGTTCGAGCAAAAACGGCTGATTTTCGACAAAAGAGATAACACCCCCATTACGTCATGCTTCAGAAATGTGGAAAATGGTCCGTTTTCAAATGTTTTATTTTTGAACGTCAGTTCACATTTGTAGGTGGATCATCAGTGTTAGAGCTAAAATTAGCATGTTTAAAGTGATTTTCATGCTTCCAGGGGCTCGGGAAGTTAATTAAATACCATTTGGAGGCATTTAATGTTCGAGCAAAAACGGCTGATTTTCGACAAAAGAGATAACACCCCCCATTACGTCATGCTTCAGAAATGTGGAAAATGGTCCGTTTTCAAATGTTTTATTTTTGAACGTCAGTTCACATTTGTAGGTGGATCATCAGTGTTAGAGCTAAAATTAGCATGTTTAAAGTGATTTTCATGCTTCCAGGGGCTCGGGAAGTTAATTAAATACCATTTGGAGGCATTTAATGTTCGAGCAAAAACGGCTGATTTTCGACAAAAGAGATAACACCCCCCCATTACGTCATGCTTCAGAAATGTGGAAAATGGTCCGTTTTCAAATGTTTTATTTTTGAACGTCAGTTCACATTTGTAGGTGGATCATCAGTGTTAGAGCTAAAATTAGCATGTTTAAAGTGATTTTCATGCTTCCAGGGGCTCGGGAAGTTAATTAAATACCATTTGGAGGCATTTAATGTTCGAGCAAAAACGGCTGATTTTCGACAAAAGAGATAACACCCCCCCATTACGTCATGCTTCAGAAATGTGGAAAATGGTCCGTTTTCAAATGTTTTATTTTTGAACGTCAGTTCACATTTGTAGGTGGATCATCAGTGTTAGAGCTAAAATTAGCATGTTTAAAGTGATTTTCATGCTTCCAGGGGCTCGGGAAGTTAATTAAATACCATTTGGAGGCATTTAATGTTCGAGCAAAAACGGCTGATTTTCGACAAAAGAGATAACACCCCCCCATTACGTCATGCTTCAGAAATGTGGAAAATGGTCCGTTTTCAAATGTTTTATTTTTGAACGTCAGTTCACATTTGTAGGTGGATCATCAGTGTTAGAGCTAAAATTAGCATGTTTAAAGTGATTTTCATGCTTCCAGGGGCTCGGGAAGTTAATTAAATACCATTTGGAGGCATTTAATGTTCGAGCAAAAACGGCTGATTTTCGACAAAAGAGATAACACCCCCCCATTACGTCATGCTTCAGAAATGTGGAAAATGGTCCGTTTTCAAATGTTTTATTTTTGAACGTCAGTTCACATTTGTAGGTGGATCATCAGTGTTAGAGCTAAAATTAGCATGTTTAAAGTGATTTTCATGCTTCCAGGGGCTCGGGAAGTTAATTAAATACCATTTGGAGGCATTTAATGTTCGAGCAAAAACGGCTGATTTTCGACAAATGAGATAACACCCCCCCATTACGTCATGCTTCAGAAATGTGGAAAATGGTCCGTTTTCAAATGTTTTATTTTTGAACGTCAGTTCACATTTGTAGGTGGATCATCAGTGTTAGAGCTAAAATTAGCATGTTTAAAGTGATTTTCATGCTTCCAGGGGCTCGGGAAGTTAATTAAATACCATTTGGAGGCATTTAATGTTCGAGCAAAAACGGCTGATTTTCGACAAAAGAGATAACACCCCCCCATTACGTCATGCTTCAGAAATGTGGAAAATGGTCCGTTTTCAAATGTTTTATTTTTGAACGTCAGTTCACATTTGTAGGTGGATCATCAGTGTTAGAGCTAAAATTAGCATGTTTAAAGTGATTTTCATGCTTCCAGGGGCCCAAAACACAAGATTTATGGAATGGTTAAAAGTGCATGAAAATGGCCAATTTACTCACTCTGAGTTCTCAAAAAGGGTTTCTTCACCCCGGGAAGTTAATTAAATACCATTTGGAGGCATTTAATGTTCGAGCAAAAACGGCTGATTTTCGACAAAAGAGATAACACCCCCCCATTACGTCATGCTTCAGAAATGTGGAAAATGGTCCGTTTTCAAATGTTTTATTTTTGAACGTCAGTTCACATTTGTAGGTGGATCATCAGTGTTAGAGCTAAAATGAGCATGTTTAAAGTGATTTTCATGCTTCCAGGGGCTCGGGAAGTTAATTAAATACCATTTGGAGGCATTTAATGTTCGAGCAAAAACGGCTGATTTTCGACAAAAGAGATAACACCCCCCCATTACGTCATGCTTCAGAAATGTGGAAAATGGTCCGTTTTCAAATGTTTTATTTTTGAACGTCAGTTCACATTTGTAGGTGGATCATCAGTGTTAGAGCTAAAATTAGCATGTTTAAAGTGATTTTCATGCTTCCAGGGGCTCGGGAAGTTAATTAAATACCATTTGGAGGCATTTAATGTTCGAGCAAAAACGGCTGATTTTCGACAAAAGAGATAACACCCCCCCATTACGTCATGCTTCAGAAATGTGGAAAATGGTCCGTTTTCAAATGTTTTATTTTTGAACGTCAGTTCACATTTGTAGGTGGATCATCAGTGTTAGAGCTAAAATTAGCATGTTTAAAGTGATTTTCATGCTTCCAGGGGCTCGGGAAGTTAATTAAATACCATTTGGAGGCATTTAATGTTCGAGCAAAAACGGCTGATTTTCGACAAAAGAGATAACACCCCCCCATTACGTCATGCTTCAGAAATGTGGAAAATGGTCCGTTTTCAAATGTTTTATTTTTGAACGTCAGTTCACATTTGTAGGTGGATCATCAGTGTTAGAGCTAAAATTAGCATGTTTAAAGTGATTTTCATGCTTCCAGGGGCTCGGGAAGTTAATTAAATACCATTTGGAGGCATTTAATGTTCGAGCAAAAACGGCTGATTTTCGACAAAAGAGATAACACCCCCCCATTACGTCATGCTTCAGAAATGTGGAAAATGGTCCGTTTTCAAATGTTTTATTTTTGAACGTCAGTTCACATTTGTAGGTGGATCATCAGTGTTAGAGCTAAAATTAGCATGTTTAAAGTGATTTTCATGCTTCCAGGGGCCCAAAACACAAGATTTATGGAATGGTTAAAAGTGCATGAAAATGGCCAATTTACTCACTCTGAGTTCTCAAAAAGGGTTTCTTCACCCCGGGAAGTTAATTAAATACCATTTGGAGGCATTTAATGTTCGAGCAAAAACGGCTGATTTTCGACAAAAGAGATAACACCCCCCCATTACGTCATGCTTCAGAAATGTGGAAAATGGTCCGTTTTCAAATGTTTTATTTTTGAACGTCAGTTCACATTTGTAGGTGGATCATCAGTGTTAGAGCTAAAATTAGCATGTTTAAAGTGATTTTCATGCTTCCAGGGGCCCAAAACACAAGATTTATGGAATGGTTAAAAGTGCATGAAAATGGCCAATTTACTCACTCTGAGTTCTCAAAAAGGGTTTCTTCACCCCGGGAAGTTAATTAAATACCATTTGGAGGCATTTAATGTTCGAGCAAAAACGGCTGATTTTCGACAAAAGAGATAACACCCCCCCATTACGTCATGCTTCAGAAATGTGGAAAATGGTCCGTTTTCAAATGTTTTATTTTTGAACGTCAGTTCACATTTGTAGGTGGATCATCAGTGTTAGAGCTAAAATTAGCATGTTTAAAGTGATTTTCATGCTTCCAGGGGCCCAAAACACAAGATTTATGGAATGGTTAAAAGTGCATGAAAATGGCCAATTTACTCACTCTGAGTTCTCAAAAAGGGTTTCTTCACCCCGGGAAGTTAATTAAATACCATTTGGAGGCATTTAATGTTCGAGCAAAAACGGCTGATTTTCGACAAAAGAGATAACACCCCCCCATTACGTCATGCTTCAGAAATGTGGAAAATGGTCCGTTTTCAAATGTTTTATTTTTGAACGTCAGTTCACATTTGTAGGTGGATCATCAGTGTTAGAGCTAAAATTAGCATGTTTAAAGTGATTTTCATGCTTCCAGGGGCTCGGGAAGTTAATTAAATACCATTTGGAGGCATTTAATGTTCGAGCAAAAACGGCTGATTTTCGACAAAAGAGATAACACCCCCCCCATTACGTCATGCTTCAGAAATGTGGAAAATGGTCCGTTTTCAAATGTTTTATTTTTGAACGTCAGTTCACATTTGTAGGTGGATCATCAGTGTTAGAGCTAAAATTAGCATGTTTAAAGTGATTTTCATGCTTCCAGGGGCCCAAAACACAAGATTTATGGAATGGTTAAAAGTGCATCAAAATGGCCAATTTACTCACTCTGAGTTCTCAAAAAGGGTTTCTTCACCCCGGGAAGTTAATTAAATACCATTTGGAGGCATTTAATGTTCGAGCAAAAACGGCTGATTTTCGACAAAAGAGATAACACCCCCCCATTACGTCATGCTTCAGAAATGTGGAAAATGGTCCGTTTTCAAATGTTTTATTTTTGAACGTCAGTTCACATTTGTAGGTGGATCATCAGTGTTAGAGCTAAAATTAGCATGTTTAAAGTGATTTTCATGCTTCCAGGGGCCCAAAACACAAGATTTATGGAATGGTTAAAAGTGCATGAAAATGGCCAATTTACTCACTCTGAGTTCTCAAAAAGGGTTTCTTCACCCCGGGAAGTTAATTAAATACCATTTGGAGGCATTTAATGTTCGAGCAAAAACGGCTGATTTTCGACAAAAGAGATAACACCCCCCCATTACGTCATGCTTCAGAAATGTGGAAAATGGTCCGTTTTCAAATGTTTTATTTTTGAACGTCAGTTCACATTTGTAGGTGGATCATCAGTGTTAGAGCTAAAATTAGCATGTTTAAAGTGAATTTCATGCTTCCAGGGGCCCAAAACACAAGATTTATGGAATGGTTAAAAGTGCATGAAAATGGCCAATTTACTCACTCTGAGTTCTCAAAAAGGGTTTCTTCACCCCGGGAAGTTAATTAAATACCATTTGGAGGCATTTAATGTTCGAGCAAAAACGGCTGATTTTCGACAAAAGAGATAACACCCCCCCATTACGTCATGCTTCAGAAATGTGGAAAATGGTCCGTTTTCAAATGTTTTATTTTTGAACGTCAGTTCACATTTGTAGGTGGATCATCAGTGTTAGAGCTAAAATTAGCATGTTTAAAGTGATTTTCATGCTTCCAGGGGCTCGGGAAGTTAATTAAATACCATTTGGAGGCATTTAATGTTCGAGCAAAAACGGCTGATTTTCGACAAAAGAGATAACACCCCCCCATTACGTCATGCTTCAGAAATGTGGAAAATGGTCCGTTTTCAAATGTTTTATTTTTGAACGTCAGTTCACATTTGTAGGTGGATCATCAGTGTTAGAGCTAAAATTAGCATGTTTAAAGTGATTTTCATGCTTCCAGGGGCTCGGGAAGTTAATTAAATACCATTTGGAGGCATTTAATGTTCGAGCAAAAACGGCTGATTTTCGACAAAAGAGATAACACCCCCCCATTACGTCATGCTTCAGAAATGTGGAAAATGGTCCGTTTTCAAATGTTTTATTTTTGAACGTCAGTTCACATTTGTAGGTGGATCATCAGTGTTAGAGCTAAAATTAGCATGTTTAAAGTGATTTTCATGCTTCCAGGGGCCCAAAACACAAGATTTATGGAATGGTTAAAAGTGCATGAAAATGGCCAATTTACTCACTCTGAGTTCTCAAAAAGGGTTTCTTCACCCCGGGAAGTTAATTAAATACCATTTGGAGGCATTTAATGTTCGAGCAAAAACGGCTGATTTTCGACAAAAGAGATAACACCCCCCCATTACGTCATGCTTCAGAAATGTGGAAAATGGTCCGTTTTCAAATGTTTTATTTTTGAACGTCAGTTCACATTTGTAGGTGGATCATCAGTGTTAGAGCTAAAATTAGCATGTTTAAAGTGATTTTCATGCTTCCAGGGGCCCAAAACACAAGATTTATGGAATGGTTAAAAGTGCATGAAAATGGCCAATTTACTCACTCTGAGTTCTCAAAAAGGGTTTCTTCACCCCGGGAAGTTAATTAAATACCATTTGGAGGCATTTAATGTTCGAGCAAAAACGGCTGATTTTCGACAAAAGAGATAACACCCCCCCATTACGTCATGCTTCAGAAATGTGGAAAATGGTCCGTTTTCAAATGTTTTATTTTTGAACGTCAGTTCACATTTGTAGGTGGATCATCAGTGTTAGAGCTAAAATTAGCATGTTTAAAGTGATTTTCATGCTTCCAGGGGCTCGGGAAGTTAATTAAATACCATTTGGAGGCATTTAATGTTCGAGCAAAAACGGCTGATTTTCGACAAAAGAGATAACACCCCCCCATTACGTCATGCTTCAGAAATGTGGAAAATGGTCCGTTTTCAAATGTTTTATTTTTGAACGTCAGTTCACATTTGTAGGTGGATCATCAGTGTTAGAGCTAAAATTAGCATGTTTAAAGTGATTTTCATGCTTCCAGGGGCCCAAAACACAAGATTTATGGAATGGTTAAAAGTGCATGAAAATGGCCAATTTACTCACTCTGAGTTCTCAAAAAGGGTTTCTTCACCCTGGGAAGTTAATTAAATACCAATTGGAGGCATTTAATGTTCGAGCAAAAACGGCTGATTTTCGACAAAAGAGATAACACCCCCCCATTACGTCATGCTTCAGAAATGTGGAAAATGGTCCGTTTTCAAATGTTTTATTTTTGAACGTCAGTTCACATTTGTAGGTGGATCATCAGTGTTAGAGCTAAAATTAGCATGTTTAAAGTGATTTTCATGCTTCCAGGGGCTCGGGAAGTTAATTAAATACCATTTGGAGGCATTTAATGTTCGAGCAAAAACGGCTGATTTTCGACAAAAGAGATAACACCCCCCCATTACGTCATGCTTCAGAAATGTGGAAAATGGTCCGTTTTCAAATGTTTTATTTTTGAACGTCAGTTCACATTTGTAGGTGGATCATCAGTGTTAGAGCTAAAATTAGCATGTTTAAAGTGATTTTCATGCTTCCAGGGGCTCGGGAAGTTAATTAAATACCATTTGGAGGCATTTAATGTTCGAGCAAAAACGGCTGATTTTCGACAAAAGAGATAACACCCCCCCATTACGTCATGCTTCAGAAATGTGGAAAATGGTCCGTTTTCAAATGTTTTATTTTTGAACGTCAGTTCACATTTGTAGGTGGATCATCAGTGTTAGAGCTAAAATTAGCATGTTTAAAGTGATTTTCATGCTTCCAGGGGCCCAAAACACAAGATTTATGGAATGGTTAAAAGTGCATGAAAATGGCCAATTTACTCACTCTGAGTTCTCAAAAAGGGTTTCTTCACCCCGGGAAGTTAATTAAATACCATTTGGAGGCATTTAATGTTCGAGCAAAAACGGCTGATTTTCGACAAAAGAGATAACACCCCCCCATTACGTCATGCTTCAGAAATGTGGAAAATGGTCCGTTTTCAAATGTTTTATTTTTGAACGTCAGTTCACATTTGTAGGTGGATCATCAGTGTTAGAGCTAAAATTAGCATGTTTAAAGTGATTTTCATGCTTCCAGGGGCCCAAAACACAAGATTTATGGAATGGTTAAAAATGCATGAAAATGGCCAATTTACTCACTCTGAGTTCTCAAAAAGGGTTTCTTCACCCCGGGAAGTTAATTAAATACCATTTGGAGGCATTTAATGTTCGAGCAAAAACGGCTGATTTTCGACAAAAGAGATAACACCCCCCCATTACGTCATGCTTCAGAAATGTGGAAAATGGTCCGTTTTCAAATGTTTTATTTTTGAACGTCAGTTCACATTTGTAGGTGGATCATCAGTGTTAGAGCTAAAATTAGCATGTTTAAAGTGATTTTCATGCTTCCAGGGGCTCGGGAAGTTAATTAAATACCATTTGGAGGCATTTAATGTTCGAGCAAAAACGGCTGATTTTCGACAAAAGAGATAACACCCCCCCATTACGTCATGCTTCAGAAATGTGGAAAATGGTCCGTTTTCAAATGTTTTATTTTTGAACGTCAGTTCACATTTGTAGGTGGATCATCAGTGTTAGAGCTAAAATTAGCATGTTTAAAGTGATTTTCATGCTTCCAGGGGCCCAAAACACAAGATTTATGGAATGGTTAAAAGTGCATGAAAATGGCCAATTTACTCACTCTGAGTTCTCAAAAAGGGTTTCTTCACCCCGGGAAGTTAATTAAATACCATTTGGAGGCATTTAATGTTCGAGCAAAAACGGCTGATTTTCGACAAAAGAGATAACACCCCCCCATTACGTCATGCTTCAGAAATGTGGAAAATGGTCCGTTTTCAAATGTTTTATTTTTGAACGTCAGTTCACATTTGTAGGTGGATCATCAGTGTTAGAGCTAAAATTAGCATGTTTAAAGTGATTTTCATGCTTCCAGGGGCTCGGGAAGTTAATTAAATACCATTTGGAGGCATTTAATGTTCGAGCAAAAACGGCTGATTTTCGACAAAAGAGATAACACCCCCCCATTACGTCATGCTTCAGAAATGTGGAAAATGGTCCGTTTTCAAATGTTTTATTTTTGAACGTCAGTTCACATTTGTAGGTGGATCATCAGTGTTAGAGCTAAAATTAGCATGTTTAAAGTGATTTTCATGCTTCCAGGGGCTCGGGAAGTTAATTAAATACCATTTGGAGGCATTTAATGTTCGAGCAAAAACGGCTGATTTTCGACAAAAGAGATAACACCCCCCCATTACGTCATGCTTCAGAAATGTGGAAAATGG
The DNA here is from genome assembly GCF_964263255.1 of Lissotriton vulgaris. NCBI lineage: Eukaryota > Metazoa > Chordata > Amphibia > Caudata > Salamandridae > Lissotriton > Lissotriton vulgaris. Next base: position 13,479 of record NW_028246090.1, on the reverse strand, counting down.
TCCGTTTTCAAATGTTTTATTTTTGAACGTCAGTTCACATTTGTAGGTGGATCATCAGTGTTAGAGCTAAAATTAGCATGTTTAAAGTGATTTTCATGCTTCCAGGGGCTCGGGAAGTTAATTAAATACCATTTGGAGGCATTTAATGTTCGAGCAAAAACGGCTGATTTTCGACAAAAGAGATAACACCCCCCCATTACGTCATGCTTCAGAAATGTGGAAAATGGTCCGTTTTCAAATGTTTTATTTTTGAACGTCAGTTCACATTTGTAGGTGGATCATCAGTGTTAGAGCTAAAATTAGCATGTTTAAAGTGATTTTCATGCTTCCAGGGGCTCGGGAAGTTAATTAAATACCATTTGGAGGCATTTAATGTTCGAGCAAAAACGGCTGATTTTCGACAAAAGAGATAACACCCCCCCATTACGTCATGCTTCAGAAATGTGGAAAATGGTCCGTTTTCAAATGTTTTATTTTTGAACGTCAGTTCACATTTGTAGGTGGATCATCAGTGTTAGAGCTAAAATTAGCATGTTTAAAGTGATTTTCATGCTTCCAGGGGCCCAAAACACAAGATTTATGGAATGGTTAAAAGTGCATGAAAATGGCCAATTTACTCACTCTGAGTTCTCAAAAAGGGTTTCTTCACCCCGGGAAGTTAATTAAATACCATTTGGAGGCATTTAATGTTCGAGCAAAAACGGCTGATTTTCGACAAAAGAGATAACACCCCCCCATTACGTCATGCTTCAGAAATGTGGAAAATGGTCCGTTTTCAAATGTTTTATTTTTGAACGTCAGTTCACATTTGTAGGTGGATCATCAGTGTTAGAGCTAAAATTAGCATGTTTAAAGTGATTTTCATGCTTCCAGGGGCCCAAAACACAAGATTTATGGAATGGTTAAAAGTGCATGAAAATGGCCAATTTACTCACTCTGAGTTCTCAAAAAGGGTTTCTTCACCCCGGGAAGTTAATTAAATACCATTTGGAGGCATTTAATGTTCGAGCAAAAACGGCTGATTTTCGACAAAAGAGATAACACCCCCCCATTACGTCATGCTTCAGAAATGTGGAAAATGGTCCGTTTTCAAATGTTTTATTTTTGAACGTCAGTTCACATTTGTAGGTGGATCATCAGTGTTAGAGCTAAAATTAGCATGTTTAAAGTGATTTTCATGCTTCCAGGGGCCCAAAACACAAGATTTATGGAATGGTTAAAAGTGCATGAAAATGGCCAATTTACTCACTCTGAGTTCTCAAAAAGGGTTTCTTCACCCCGGGAAGTTAATTAAATACCATTTGGAGGCATTTAATGTTCGAGCAAAAACGGCTGATTTTCGACAAAAGAGATAACACCCCCCCATTACGTCATGCTTCAGAAATGTGGAAAATGGTCCGTTTTCAAATGTTTTATTTTTGAACGTCAGTTCACATTTGTAGGTGGATCATCAGTGTTAGAGCTAAAATTAGCATGTTTAAAGTGATTTTCATGCTTCCAGGGGCCCAAAACACAAGATTTATGGAATGGTTAAAAGTGCATGAAAATGGCCAATTTACTCACTCTGAGTTCTCAAAAAGGGTTTCTTCACCCCGGGAAGTTAATTAAATACCATTTGGAGGCATTTAATGTTCGAGCAAAAACGGCTGATTTTCGACAAAAGAGATAACACCCCCCCATTACGTCATGCTTCAGAAATGTGGAAAATGGTCCGTTTTCAAATGTTTTATTTTTGAACGTCAGTTCACATTTGTAGGTGGATCATCAGTGTTAGAGCTAAAATTAGCATGTTTAAAGTGATTTTCATGCTTCCAGGGGCTCGGGAAGTTAATTAAATACCATTTGGAGGCATTTAATGTTCGAGCAAAAACGGCTGATTTTCGACAAAAGAGATAACACCCCCCCATTACGTCATGCTTCAGAAATGTGGAAAATGGTCCGTTTTCAAATGTTTTATTTTTGAACGTCAGTTCACATTTGTAGGTGGATCATCAGTGTTAGAGCTAAAATTAGCATGTTTAAAGTGATTTTCATGCTTCCAGGGGCTCGGGAAGTTAATTAAATACCATTTGGAGGCATTTAATGTTCGAGCAAAAACGGCTGATTTTCGACAAAAGAGATAACACCCCCCCATTACGTCATGCTTCAGAAATGTGGAAAATGGTCCGTTTTCAAATGTTTTATTTTTGAACGTCAGTTCACATTTGTAGGTGGATCATCAGTGTTAGAGCTAAAATTAGCATGTTTAAAGTGATTTTCATGCTTCCAGGGGCCCAAAACACAAGATTTATGGAATGGTTAAAAGTGCATGAAAATGGCCAATTTACTCACTCTGAGTTCTCAAAAAGGGTTTCTTCACCCCGGGAAGTTAATTAAATACCATTTGGAGGCATTTAATGTTCGAGCAAAAACGGCTGATTTTCGACAAAAGAGATAACACCCCCCCATTACGTCATGCTTCAGAAATGTGGAAAATGGTCCGTTTTCAAATGTTTTATTTTTGAACGTCAGTTCACATTTGTAGGTGGATCATCAGTGTTAGAGCTAAAATGAGCATGTTTAAAGTGATTTTCATGCTTCCAGGGGCCCAAAACACAAGATTTATGGAATGGTTAAAAGTGCATGAAAATGGCCAATTTACTCACTCTGAGTTCTCAAAAAGGGTTTCTTCACCCCGGGAAGTTAATTAAATACCATTTGGAGGCATTTAATGTTCGAGCAAAAACGGCTGATTTTCGACAAAAGAGATAACACCCCCCCATTACGTCATGCTTCAGAAATGTGGAAAATGGTCCGTTTTCAAATGTTTTATTTTTGAACGTCAGTTCACATTTGTAGGTGGATCATCAGTGTTAGAGCTAAAATTAGCATGTTTAAAGTGATTTTCATGCTTCCAGGGGCTCGGGAAGTTAATTAAATACCATTTGGAGGCATTTAATGTTCGAGCAAAAACGGCTGATTTTCGACAAAAGAGATAACACCCCCCCATTACGTCATGCTTCAGAAATGTGGAAAATGGTCCGTTTTCAAATGTTTTATTTTTGAACGTCAGTTCACATTTGTAGGTGGATCATCAGTGTTAGAGCTAAAATGAGCATGTTTAAAGTGATTTTCATGCTTCCAGGGGCCCAAAACACAAGATTTATGGAATGGTTAAAAGTGCATGAAAATGGCCAATTTACTCACTCTGAGTTCTCAAAAAGGGTTTCTTCACCCCGGGAAGTTAATTAAATACCATTTGGAGGCATTTAATGTTCGAGCAAAAACGGCTGATTTTCGACAAAAGAGATAACACCCCCCCATTACGTCATGCTTCAGAAATGTGGAAAATGGTCCGTTTTCAAATGTTTTATTTTTGAACGTCAGTTCACATTTGTAGGTGGATCATCAGTGTTAGAGCTAAAATTAGCATGTTTAAAGTGATTTTCATGCTTCCAGGGGCTCGGGAAGTTAATTAAATACCATTTGGAGGCATTTAATGTTCGAGCAAAAACGGCTGATTTTCGACAAAAGAGATAACACCCCCCCCATTACGTCATGCTTCAGAAATGTGGAAAATGGTCCGTTTTCAAATGTTTTATTTTTGAACGTCAGTTCACATTTGTAGGTGGATCATCAGTGTTAGAGCTAAAATTAGCATGTTTAAAGTGATTTTCATGCTTCCAGGGGCTCGGGAAGTTAATTAAATACCATTTGGAGGCATTTAATGTTCGAGCAAAAACGGCTGATTTTCGACAAAAGAGATAACACCCCCCCATTACGTCATGCTTCAGAAATGTGGAAAATGGTCCGTTTTCAAATGTTTTATTTTTGAACGTCAGTTCACATTTGTAGGTGGATCATCAGTGTTAGAGCTAAAATTAGCATGTTTAAAGTGATTTTCATGCTTCCAGGGGCCCAAAACACAAGATTTATGGAATGGTTAAAAGTGCATGAAAATGGCCAATTTACTCACTCTGAGTTCTCAAAAAGGGTTTCTTCACCCCGGGAAGTTAATTAAATACCATTTGGAGGCATTTAATGTTCGAGCAAAAACGGCTGATTTTCGACAAAAGAGATAACACCCCCCCATTACGTCATGCTTCAGAAATGTGGAAAATGGTCCGTTTTCAAATGTTTTATTTTTGAACGTCAGTTCACATTTGTAGGTGGATCATCAGTGTTAGAGCTAAAATTAGCATGTTTAAAGTGATTTTCATGCTTCCAGGGGCTCGGGAAGTTAATTAAATACCATTTGGAGGCATTTAATGTTCGAGCAAAAACGGCTGATTTTCGACAAAAGAGATAACACCCCCCCATTACGTCATGCTTCAGAAATGTGGAAAATGGTCCGTTTTCAAATGTTTTATTTTTGAACGTCAGTTCACATTTGTAGGTGGATCATCAGTGTTAGAGCTAAAATGAGCATGTTTAAAGTGATTTTCATGCTTCCAGGGGCCCAAAACACAAGATTTATGGAATGGTTAAAAGTGCATGAAAATGGCCAATTTACTCACTCTGAGTTCTCAAAAAGGGTTTCTTCACCCCGGGAAGTTAATTAAATACCATTTGGAGGCATTTAATGTTCGAGCAAAAACGGCTGATTTTCGACAAAAGAGATAACACCCCCCCATTACGTCATGCTTCAGAAATGTGGAAAATGGTCCGTTTTCAAATGTTTTATTTTTGAACGTCAGTTCACATTTGTAGGTGGATCATCAGTGTTAGAGCTAAAATTAGCATGTTTAAAGTGATTTTCATGCTTCCAGGGGCTCGGGAAGTTAATTAAATACCATTTGGAGGCATTTAATGTTCGAGCAAAAACGGCTGATTTTCGACAAAAGAGATAACACCCCCCCCATTACGTCATGCTTCAGAAATGTGGAAAATGGTCCGTTTTCAAATGTTTTATTTTTGAACGTCAGTTCACATTTGTAGGTGGATCATCAGTGTTAGAGCTAAAATTAGCATGTTTAAAGTGATTTTCATGCTTCCAGGGGCTCGGGAAGTTAATTAAATACCATTTGGAGGCATTTAATGTTCGAGCAAAAACGGCTGATTTTCGACAAAAGAGATAACACCCCCCCATTACGTCATGCTTCAGAAATGTGGAAAATGGTCCGTTTTCAAATGTTTTATTTTTGAACGTCAGTTCACATTTGTAGGTGGATCATCAGTGTTAGAGCTAAAATTAGCATGTTTAAAGTGATTTTCATGCTTCCAGGGGCCCAAAACACAAGATTTATGGAATGGTTAAAAGTGCATGAAAATGGCCAATTTACTCACTCTGAGTTCTCAAAAAGGGTTTCTTCACCCCGGGAAGTTAATTAAATACCATTTGGAGGCATTTAATGTTCGAGCAAAAACGGCTGATTTTCGACAAAAGAGATAACACCCCCCCATTACGTCATGCTTCAGAAATGTGGAAAATGGTCCGTTTTCAAATGTTTTATTTTTGAACGTCAGTTCACATTTGTAGGTGGATCATCAGTGTTAGAGCTAAAATTAGCATGTTTAAAGTGATTTTCATGCTTCCAGGGGCTCGGGAAGTTAATTAAATACCATTTGGAGGCATTTAATGTTCGAGCAAAAACGGCTGATTTTCGACAAAAGAGATAACACCCCCCCATTACGTCATGCTTCAGAAATGTGGAAAATGGTCCGTTTTCAAATGTTTTATTTTTGAACGTCAGTTCACATCTGTAGGTGGATCATCAGTGTTAGAGCTAAAATTAGCATGTTTGAAGTGATTTTCATGCTTCCAGGGGCTCGGGAAGTTAATTAAATACCATTTGGAGGCATTTAATGTTCGAGCAAAAACGGCTGATTTTCGACAAAAGAGATAACACCCCCCCATTACGTCATGCTTCAGAAATGTGGAAAATGGTCCGTTTTCAAATGTTTTATTTTTGAACGTCAGTTCACATTTGTAGGTGGATCATCAGTGTTAGAGCTAAAATTAGCATGTTTAAAGTGATTTTCATGCTTCCAGGGGCCCAAAACACAAGATTTATGGAATGGTTAAAAGTGCATGAAAATGGCCAATTTACTCACTCTGAGTTCTCAAAAAGGGTTTCTTCACCCCGGGAAGTTAATTAAATACCATTTGGAGGCATTTAATGTTCGAGCAAAAACGGCTGATTTTCGACAAAAGAGATAACACCCCCCCATTACGTCATGCTTCAGAAATGTGGAAAATGGTCCGTTTTCAAATGTTTTATTTTTGAACGTCAGTTCACATTTGTAGGTGGATCATCAGTGTTAGAGCTAAAATTAGCATGTTTAAAGTGATTTTCATGCTTCCAGGGGCTCGGGAAGTTAATTAAATACCATTTGGAGGCATTTAATGTTCGAGCAAAAACGGCTGATTTTCGACAAAAGAGATAACACCCCCCCATTACGTCATGCTTCAGAAATGTGGAAAATGGTCCGTTTTCAAATGTTTTATTTTTGAACGTCAGTTCACATTTGTAGGTGGATCATCAGTGTTAGAGCTAAAATTAGCATGTTTAAAGTGATTTTCATGCTTCCAGGGGCTCGGGAAGTTAATTAAATACCATTTGGAGGCATTTAATGTTCGAGCAAAAACGGCTGATTTTCGACAAAAGAGATAACACCCCCCCATTACGTCATGCTTCAGAAATGTGGAAAATGGTCCGTTTTCAAATGTTTTATTTTTGAACGTCAGTTCACATTTGTAGGTGGATCATCAGTGTTAGAGCTAAAATTAGCATGTTTAAAGTGATTTTCATGCTTCCAGGGGCTCGGGAAGTTAATTAAATACCATTTGGAGGCATTTAATGTTCGAGCAAAAACGGCTGATTTTCGACAAAAGAGATAACACCCCCCCATTACGTCATGCTTCAGAAATGTGGAAAATGGTCCGTTTTCAAATGTTTTATTTTTGAACGTCAGTTCACATTTGTAGGTGGATCATCAGTGTTAGAGCTAAAATTAGCATGTTTAAAGTGATTTTCATGCTTCCAGGGGCTCGGGAAGTTAATTAAATACCATTTGGAGGCATTTAATGTTCGAGCAAAAACGGCTGATTTTCGACAAAAGAGATAACACCCCCCCATTACGTCATGCTTCAGAAATGTGGAAAATGGTCCGTTTTCAAATGTTTTATTTTTGAACGTCAGTTCACATTTGTAGGTGGATCATCAGTGTTAGAGCTAAAATTAGCATGTTTAAAGTGATTTTCATGCTTCCAGGGGCTCGGGAAGTTAATTAAATACCATTTGGAGGCATTTAATGTTCGAGCAAAAACGGCTGATTTTCGACAAAAGAGATAACACCCCCCATTACGTCATGCTTCAGAAATGTGGAAAATGGTCAGTTTTCAAATGTTTTATTTTTGAACGTCAGTTCACATTTGTAGGTGGATCATCAGTGTTAGAGCTAAAAATTAGCATGTTTAAAGTGATTTTCATGCTTCCAGGGGCTCGGGAAGTTAATTAAATACCATTTGGAGGCATTTAATGTTCGAGCAAAAACGGCTGATTTCGACAAAAGAGATAACACCCCCCCATTACGTCATGCTTCAGAAATGTGGAAAATGGTCCGTTTTCAAATGTTTTATTTTTGAATGTCAGTTCACATTTGTAGGTGGATCATCAGTGTTAGAGCTAAAAATTAGCATGTTTAAAGTGATTTTCATGCTTCCAGGGGCCCAAAACACAAGATTTATGGAATGGTTAAAAGTGCATGAAAATGGCCAATTTACTCACTCTGAGTTCTCAAAAAGGGTTTCTTCACCCCGGGAAGTTAATTAAATACCATTTGGAGGCATTTAATGTTCGAGCAAAAACGGCTGATTTTCGACAAAAGAGATAACACCCCCCCATTACGTCATGCTTCAGAAATGTGGAAAATGGTCCGTTTTCAAATGTTTTATTTTTGAACGTCAGTTCACATTTGTAGGTGGATCATCAGTGTTAGAGCTAAAATTAGCATGTTTAAAGTGATTTTCATGCTTCCAGGGGCTCGGGAAGTTAATTAAATACCATTTGGAGGCATTTAATGTTCGAGCAAAAACGGCTGATTTTCGACAAAAGAGATAACACCCCCCCATTACGTCATGCTTCAGAAATGTGGAAAATGGTCCGTTTTCAAATGTTTTATTTTTGAACGTCAGTTCACATTTGTAGGTGGATCATCAGTGTTAGAGCTAAAATTAGCATGTTTAAAGTGATTTTCATGCTTCCAGGGGCTCGGGAAGTTAATTAAATACCATTTGGAGGCATTTAATGTTCGAGCAAAAACGGCTGATTTTCGACAAAAGAGATAACACCCCCCCATTACGTCATGCTTCAGAAATGTGGAAAATGGTCCGTTTTCAAATGTTTTATTTTTGAACGTCAGTTCACATTTGTAGGTGGATCATCAGTGTTAGAGCTAAAATTAGCATGTTTAAAGTGATTTTCATGCTTCCAGGGGCTCGGGAAGTTAATTAAATACCATTTGGAGGCATTTTAATGTTCGAGCAAAAACGGCTGATTTTCGACAAAAGAGATAACACCCCCCCATTACGTCATGCTTCAGAAATGTGGAAAATGGTCCGTTTTCAAATGTTTTATTTTTGAACGTCAGTTCACATTTGTAGGTGGATCATCAGTGTTAGAGCTAAAATTAGCATGTTTAAAGTGATTTTCATGCTTCCAGGGGCCCAAAACACAAGATTTATGGAATGGTTAAAAGTGCATGAAAATGGCCAATTTACTCACTCTGAGTTCTCAAAAAGGTTTCTTCACCCCGGGAAGTTAATTAAATACCATTTGGAGGCATTTAATGTTCGAGCAAAAACGGCTGATTTTCGACAAAAGAGATAACACCCCCCATTACGTCATGCTTCAGAAATGTGGAAAATGGTCCGTTTTCAAATGTTTTATTTTTGAACGTCAGTTCACATTTGTAGGTGGATCATCAGTGTTAGAGCTAAAATTAGCATGTTTAAAGTGATTTTCATGCTTCCAGGGGCCCCAAAACACAAGATTTATGGAATGGTTAAAAGTGCATGAAAATGGCCAATTTACTCACTCTGAGTTCTCAAAAAGGGTTTCGTCACCCCGGGAAGTTAATTAAATACCATTTGGAGGCATTTAATGTTCGAGCAAAAACGGCTGATTTTCGACAAAAGAGATAACACCCCCCCATTACGTCATGCTTCAGAAATGTGGAAAATGGTCCGTTTTCAAATGTTTTATTTTTGAACGTCAGTTCACATTTGTAGGTGGATCATCAGTGTTAGAGCTAAAATTAGCATGTTTAAAGTGATTTTCATGCTTCCAGGGGCTCGGGAAGTTAATTAAATACCATTTGGAGGCATTTAATGTTCGAGCAAAAACGGCTGATTTTCGACAAAAGAGATAACACCCCCCCATTACGTCATGCTTCAGAAATGTGGAAAATGGTCCGTTTTCAAATGTTTTATTTTTGAACGTCAGTTCACATTTGTAGGTGGATCATCAGTGTTAGAGCTAAAATTAGCATGTTTAAAGTGATTTTCATGCTTCCAGGGGCTCGGGAAGTTAATTAAATACCATTTGGAGGCATTTAATGTTCGAGCAAAAACGGCTGATTTTCGACAAAAGAGATAACACCCCCCCATTACGTCATGCTTCAGAAATGTGGAAAATGGTCCGTTTTCAAATGTTTTATTTTTGAACGTCAGTTCACATTTGTAGGTGGATCATCAGTGTTAGAGCTAAATTAGCATGTTTAAAGTGATTTTCATGCTTCCAGGGGCTCGGGAAGTTAATTAAATACCATTTGGAGGCATTTAATGTTCGAGCAAAAACGGCTGATTTTCGACAAAAGAGATAACACCCCCCCATTACGTCATGCTTCAGAAATGTGGAAAATGGTCCGTTTTCAAATGTTTTATTTTTGAACGTCAGTTCACATTTGTAGGTGGATCATCAGTGTTAGAGCTAAAATTAGCATGTTTAAAGTGATTTTCATGCTTCCAGGGGCTCGGGAAGTTAATTAAATACCATTTGGAGGCATTTAATGTTCGAGCAAAAACGGCTGATTTTCGACAAAAGAGATAACACCCCCCCATTACGTCATGCTTCAGAAATGTGGAAAATGGTCCGTTTTCAAATGTTTTATTTTTGAACGTCAGTTCACATTTGTAGGTGGATCATCAGTGTTAGAGCTAAAATTAGCATGTTTAAAGTGATTTTCATGCTTCCAGGGGCTCGGGAAGTTAATTAAATACCATTTGGAGGCATTTAATGTTCGAGCAAAAACGGCTGATTTTCGACAAAAGAGATAACACCCCCCCCATTACGTCATGCTTCAGAAATGTGGAAAATGGTCCTTTTTCAAATGTTTTATTTTTGAACGTCAGTTCACATTTGTAGGTGGATCATCAGTGTTAGAGCTAAAATTAGCATGTTTAAAGTGATTTTCATGCTTCCAGGGGCTCGGGAAGTTAATTAAATACCATTTGGAGGCATTTAATGTTCGAGCAAAAACGGCTGATTTTCGACAAAAGAGATAACACCCCCCCCATTACGTCATGCTTCAGAAATGTGGAAAATGGTCCGTTTTCAAATGTTTTATTTTTGAACGTCAGTTCACATTTGTAGGTGGATCATCAGTGTTAGAGCTAAAATTAGCATGTTTAAAGTGATTTTCATGCTTCCAGGGGCCCAAAACACAAGATTTATGGAATGGTTAAAAGTGCATGAAAATGGCCAATTTACTCACTCTGAGTTCTCAAAAAGGGTTTCTTCACCCCGGGAAGTTAATTAAATACCATTTGGAGGCATTTAATGTTCGAGCAAAAACGGCTGATTTTCGACAAAAGAGATAACACCCCCCCATTACGTCATGCTTCAGAAATGTGGAAAATGGTCCGTTTTCAAATGTTTTATTTTTGAACGTCAGTTCACATTTGTAGGTGGATCATCAGTGTTAGAGCTAAAATTAGCATGTTTAAAGTGATTTTCATGCTTCCAGGGGCCCAAAACACAAGATTTATGGAATGGTTAAAAGTGCATGAAAATTGGCCAATTTACTCACTCTGAGTTCTCAAAAAGGGTTTCTTCACCCCGGGAAGTTAATTAAATACCATTTGGAGGCATTTAATGTTCGAGCAAAAACGGCTGATTTTCGACAAAAGAGATAACACCCCCCCATTACGTCATGCTTCAGAAATGTGGAAAATGGTCCGTTTTCAAATGTTTTATTTTTGAACGTCAGTTCACATTTGTAGGTGGATCATCAGTGTTAGAGCTAAAATTAGCATGTTTAAAGTGATTTTCATGCTTCCAGGGGCTCGGGAAGTTAATTAAATACCATTTGGAGGCATTTAATGTTCGAGCAAAAACGGCTGATTTTCGACAAAAGAGATAACACCCCCCCATTACGTCATGCTTCAGAAATGTGGAAAATGGTCCGTTTTCAAATGTTTTATTTTTGAACGTCAGTTCACATTTGTAGGTGGATCATCAGTGTTAGAGCTAAAATTAGCATGTTTAAAGTGATTTTCATGCTTCCAGGGGCTCGGAAGTTAATTAAATACCATTTGGAGGCATTTAATGTTCGAGCAAAAACGGCTGATTTTCGACAAAAGAGATAACACCCCCCCATTACGTCATGCTTCAGAAATGTGGAAAATGGTCCGTTTTCAAATGTTTTATTTTTGAACGTCAGTTCACATTTGTAGGTGGATCATCAGTGTTAGAGCTAAAATTAGCATGTTTAAAGTGATTTTCATGCTTCCAGGGGCTCGGGAAGTTAATTAAATACCATTTGGAGGCATTTAATGTTCGAGCAAAAACGGCTGATTTTCGACAAAAGAGATAACACCCCCCCATTACGTCATGCTTCAGAAATGTGGAAAATGGTCCGTTTTCAAATGTTTTATTTTTGAACGTCAGTTCACATTTGTAGGTGGATCATCAGTGTTAGAGCTAAAATTAGCATGTTTAAAAGTGATTTTCATGCTTCCAGGGGCTCGGGAAGTTAATTAAATACCATTTGGAGGCATTTAATGTTCGAGCAAAAACGGCTGATTTTCGACAAAAGAGATAACACCCCCCATTACGTCATGCTTCAGAAATGTGGAAAATGGTCCGTTTTCAAATGTTTTATTTTTGAACGTCAGTTCACATTTGTAGGTGGATCATCAGTGTTAGAGCTAAAATTAGCATGTTTAAAGTGATTTTCATGCTTCCAGGGGCTCGGGAAGTTAATTAAATACCATTTGGAGGCATTTAATGTTCGAGCAAAAACGGCTGATTTTCGACAAAAGAGATAACACCCCCCCATTACGTCATGCTTCAGAAATGTGGAAAATGGTCCGTTTTCAAATGTTTTATTTTGAACGTCAGTTCACATTTGTAGGTGGATCTCAGTGTTAGAGCTAAAATTAGCATGTTTAAAGTGATTTTTCATGCTTCCAGGGCTCGGGAAGTTAATTAAATACCATTTGGAGGCATTTAATGTTCGAGCAAAAACGGCTGATTTTCGACAAAAGAGATAACACCCCCCCATTACGTCATGCTTCAGAAATGTGGAAAATGGTCCGTTTTCAAATGTTTTATTTTTGAACGTCAGTTCACATTTGTAGGTGGATCATCAGTGTTAGAGCTAAATTAGCATGTTTAAAGTGATTTTCATGCTTCCAGGGGCTCGGGAAGTTAATTAAATACCATTTGGAGGCATTTAATGTTCGAGCAAAAACGGCTGATTTTCGACAAAAGAGATAACACCCCCCCATTACGTCATGCTTCAGAAATGTGGAAAATGGTCCGTTTTCAAATGTTTTATTTTTGAATGTCAGTTCACATTTGTAGGTGGATCATCAGTGTTAGAGCTAAAATTAGCATGTTTAAAGTGATTTTCATGCTTCCAGGGGCTCGGGAAGTTAATTAAATACCATTTGGAGGCATTTAATGTTCGAGCAAAAACGGCTGATTTTCGACAAAAGAGATAACACCCCCCCATTACGTCATGCTTCAGAAATGTGGAAAATGGTCCGTTTTCAAATGTTTTATTTTTGAATGTCAGTTCACATTTGTAGGTGGATCATCAGTGTTAGAGCTAAAATTAGCATGTTTAAAGTGATTTTCATGCTTCCAGGGGCTCAAACACAAGATTTATGGAATGGTTAAAAGTGCATGAAAATGGCCAATTTACTCACTCTGAGTTCTCAAAAGGGTTTCTTCCCTCGGGAAGTTAATTAAATACCATTTTGGAGGCATTTAATGTTCGAGCAAAAACGGCTGATTTTCGACAAAAGAGATAACACCCCCCATTACGTCATGCTTCAGAAATATACACCTCAGTGTGTCGTTTTCAAATGTTTTATTTTTGAACGTCAGTTCACATTGTAGGTGGATCATCAGTGTTAGAGCTAAAATTAGCATGTTTAAAGGATTTCAGTTCCAGGGGTTTAAATATTTGGAGGCATTTAATGTTCGAGCAAAAACGGCTGATTTTCGACAAAAGAGATAACACCCCCCCATTACGTCATGCTTCAGAAAT
>NW_028246089.1:0-30591 GCF_964263255.1 Lissotriton vulgaris | reverse complement strand
ATTTATCATGCCGTGGAACTCTGGGACCTGCTCGACATGACAGCACCAGACGTTGCCTTCCTCACCGAAACCTGGATGAACTCCTCCTCAGCGCCCGACATCGCTATAGCCATCCCGGACGGATACAAGATCACCCGGAAGGACCGCGTCTACCAGACGGGAGGAGGCATCGCCATCGTACACAAGAACACCATCCGCATCTCAACTAACTCCGACGAAACCTTCACCGCTGCAGAACACCTGCACTTCCAGATATACACTGACCCCAAGACCACCCTCCGCGGCACCCTCATCTACAGACCACCGGGACAACGCACACAATTCAGCGAAGACATCGCAGACTTTATCAGCCCGCACGCCCATCCCTCCGCCGACTACAACCTCCTAGGAGACCTCAACTTTCACCTGGAGAACAACAACGACAGGAACACCACAGCCCTGCTGGACAACCTTGGACTCAAGCAACTGGTGAAAACCCCCACCCACTACGCCGGCCACACGCTTGACCCAGTCTTCTTATCCAGCAAGCACATCTCCTTCAGCCACGCCACTGGACTCCACTGGACCGACCACAGCTGCGTCCACTTCAGCTTCAACAAAACTACGACCCACCACCACCCGCAACAGGTCCCCCGCCGATGCTGGAACAAGATCACCGCCGAGCAGCTCACCGCCTCCCTCAGCCAGAACACTCCCACCAGCACAACGGACCCCAATGAAGCAGCCAGCAACCTCACCAAGTGGCTGACCGCCTGCGCCGATGACCTCGCACCACTAAAGAACCCTCCCAGCAGACACGCAGCAAGAAAACCCCCTGGTTCACCGACGAACTCAAGGAATCCAAGAAGAACTGCCTCACCCTCGAGAAAGCCTGGCGGCTTGACCACACCACAGACAACAGGACCGCCCTCAAGCACGGCATCCGCAAACACCATCAGCTGATCCGTGCCACCAAGAAGACGGCACTCAAAGAACGACTGGACAACAACACCCACGACAGCAAGGAACTCTTCAGCATCGTCAAAGAGTTCTCCAACCCCAGCGCCGGAAACAACAACATCACTCCCTCGCAAGACCTCTGCACCTCACTCGCCTCGTTCTTCCACCGCAAGATCACCCACATACACAACAGCTTCGACGCACAGACCACGCACCCTACCACCAAACCAACGCCCGCCAACTCCACCCTCTGCAACTGGACCCCGATCAGCACAGAAGACACCACCCGTACGATGAACTCCATCCACTCCGGATCACCAACAGACCCGTGCCCACACCACGTCTTCAACAAAGCCGACGCCACCATCGCACCCCATCTCCAAACCACCATCAACTCCTCCTTCCACACCGCCACCTTCCCGGAGAGCTGGAAGCACGCCGAGCTGACCGCCCTCCTGAAGAAACCAACGGCGGACCCCACCGACCTCAAGAACTACCGTCCCATCTCGCTCCTTCCTTTTCCGGCCAAAGTCATCGAAAAGACGGTCAACAAACAGCTGGCCGCCTTCCTCGAGACGAACAGATCCCTCGACCCCCTGCAGTTCGGGTTTCGGGCCAATCACAGCACCGAGACCGCCTTGATCGCAGCCACTGACGACATCAGAACCCTGATCGAGAACGGGGAAACAGCGGCCCTCATCCTCCTGGACCTCTCTGCGGCATTCAACACCGTCTGCCACTGAACTCTAGTGAAGCACCTCAGCAACATCGGAATTCGAGAAAAAGGGCTGGAATGGATCATCTCGTTCCTCACCGGAAGAACCCAGAGAGTCCGCCTCCCTCCGTTCAGATCCGAGGCCACCAAAGTCATCTGCGGCGTACCACAAGGATCTTCACTCAGCCCAACCCTCTTCAACGTCTACATGAGCCCCCTCGCAGCCATCGCATGCCAGCACAACCTCAACATCATCTCCTACGCTGACGACATCCAGCTTATCCTCTCCCTCACCAGAGACCCCACCACCGCCAGAGCCAACCTACACGAAGGGATGAAAAACGTCGCCGACTGGATGAGGAACAGCCGCCTTAAACTGAACTCAGACAAGATGGAAGTCCTCATCCTGGGATCATCACCCTCCGCCTGGGACGACTCCTGGTGGCCCCCGGCCCTGGGCACCGCTCCCAAACCGACGGACCACGCACGCAACCTGGGCTTCATCCTGGACTCCTCCCTGTCAATGACCAGACAAGTCAACGCCGTCTCATCCTCGTGCTTCAACACCCTGCGCATGCTCCGCAAGATCTTCAGATGGATCTCCACGGAAACCAGGAAGACAGTCACCCAGGCACTCGTCACCCGCCGACTTGACTACGGGAACACCCTCTACGCCGGAACCACAGCAAAACTTAAAAAAGACTCCAATGCATCCAGAACGCCTCCGCCCGACTCATCCTCGACATCCCCAACACAGCCACATCACCGGACACCTGAGAGACCTGCACTGGCTCCCCGTCAGCAAGAGAATCACGTTCAGACTCCTCACCCACGCACACAAGGCTCTCCACGACCTGGGCCCCAAGTACCTCAACGACCGAATGACCTTCTACACGCCCACCCGCCAGATACGATCGACCGGCCACGCACTCGCCACCGTACCACGCATCCGCAGAGCCACCGCCGGAGGAAGATCCTTCTCCTACATGGCAGCCAAGTTGTGGAACTCCCTCCCCACCCACCTCCGGCGAACCCAAGACCATCTCGCCTTCAGGAAGCAGCTCAAGACCTGGCTGTTCGAGCAATAACTTTCCCCTCCCCCAGCGCCTTGAGACCCTCCCGGGTGAGTAGTGCGCTATACAAATGACGTGATTGATTGAGTCTAAAGTTACAGCTTGTAACTTTTCACACATGGGTGGAGAGTTCCACCACCCTCATCTCACTATTAGAAAATGTAGGGAAAATAAATACGACTTTATTAATGTTTTTTTATTCTAATATTTTAATGTAAAACATGAATGTACAAATAAACCACAATAACTGTTTTTACACAAATAATAACAAAATATCATGTTAGACCATATTACCTCTTTACAAGAAATAGGTAGTAAATATTAACATAATTTAAACATGCTATTTATATTATAAATATGAAATATTAATGAAACAAAAAAATCCTCACTAGCTTGAATATTTCAAATTAATAGTATGTTTAGCTAAAAGTTGTGTTTAATTAATGTAAAAAATATATATATATACATATATATATTACCTACTGGCGGTCGCCAGTAGGTAGTTATAGTTACGATTTTCTTTCAATGTTAAATCTCAAAATTCTATTTGGAATAACTTTGGGGCCGGTTGACGAATCTGCCTGAAAATTTCCTCAAAATGGCCCCGTGGTGCCCCAGTCCTTCCCTGAAAGTTTGGGGGGGGGGATTTGTCAAGCGGGGGCTGAGATAAAAGGGGGTCCCAAAACGTGTTTTCCCCATGTTGATTTCCATAGGGCGGTCGACCTCACTTTTAGCCCGAACGGCTGAATGGATTTCCACCAAACTTGGCAAAATTGTAGGGACTGGTAGCCCGATGTGCCTTTGCTATGTCTCAAGATATGTGCTCCAGTGGATTTTGAGTAATTTAGTTTCAAAAAAATATATATATCTATGGCAGCGCCCCGGTACGCGCTCCGGGGAGCACTCCGGGCGCGCCACGCGACTTGCACAACGAAAGCTGATTGGCTCTCGGGTGTCTGTTAACATTCGAAACAGTCCGGAGCGGCCGCCATCTTGTGTCTCGGTGAAAACGAGACATAAGAGGTGGAAAAATCAAAGGGGGAAATGACCATAAGGGGGCAGGGTAGACCCCCCTGACCCCCTAGGTTTGATGTGGAGGCTATAAAAGGGTCCTGCTGGGCAAAAAAAAAAATTTGCACCGGGGAGCGCACCGGGGAGCGCACCGAAGAGAAAAAAGAATGGCAGTGTTTAAAAATGTAAGTCATTTTATATAAATGGGAGGTAGTTCTGAAAAGAATTGTTTTTGTTGTTTTATATTTTTATTTTTTTTGTGAACATTTTTTACTTTTTTTGGTTTTTCAAAACAATTTTATATTTTTTTTTTTTTTTTAGTACTTCGAAAAAAACAGAAGGAATTGAAAATGGCTCAACAGGAGCAAAAAAAAAACAATAAAGAATCATTGCTTTCGTTTGTGAGAGCACTTGTGGTTTTCTTCTGCTCTGTTAATTAAGGTGATACTTTTTTCACCATAAGCAATAGTAGCCCCACAATAAATACAAACTATTTTGAAGTGTGAGAATTTGCTTTGGATGTTGGGCACCATTTGACGCCCTTCAAGTGCTGCAAAAGATGATTCCGCACTTGAGGTGCTAGGCTGAGGGGTCTGTGGGTTTTCAGTCATAGCTCTCACCTGTGCTTGGGCCAAATTATTTGGGTGCCGCCTCTCCATGTGGCGAATCATGGTGTGGTTGCCAAAACTATATTTTTTAGCAGGATTGCCACGTGAAAGGATGTTGCTGCAAATTAGACATGTTACTTTAGGGGCATTAACTTTCTTCAGTCCTGCAGGAAACTTAAAGAATTGCCAAATGTAGTGCTCCTTTACATGAGATGGGTGGGGTTCCTCTGGTAGGAACTGTCTCTCCTGCTCCTCCTGCTCCTCTTCCTCCTCTTCGTCCTGCTCACCACTAAAAAGCAGAGGTGGTGGTGGTCCTTTTGGTGGTGGTGGTGGTGGTGTTGGAGCACCAGCAGCAGCAAGTAGAGTAGCCATTATTGGTCTCTCACAAAGAAATAGCTCTTGCTCTCTCAAAGAAGAAAGTAAGAATGAGGAAAAAAGGTGGGGGCTTTCCTCATTTGGAAAAAAAAATATTAGGAACCAATGAAAAGTGTTATTTTCAGGTCACATGACCAGGGGCTTCATCATTATGAAACCAAAACTGTTATGAACCAATAAAAAGTGTCATTTTCAGGTCACATGAACTGACGCGCTTATGCTACGTGCCCAGGGGTGCGCCCAGGGGCGCGTCGCGTAAGCGCGTCGGATGCCTACGTTGTGCGATCGTATTTCGCTCGAGTGCTTCCGGGTGCGTTTACGCCGTGCGTATCACGCGGTCGCGGCTACGCGATACGTCACAATCATGTTTTCGTTCGCGATATTGGCGCTTACGGGGCGCTCCCCGGTGCGCGCCCCGGGAGTGCTCCAAGGCAAAAAAAAAACCAAAAAAAAATATATACAAAAAAAAAATGTGGCAAAATTGTAGGGACTGGTAGCCCGATGTGCCTTTGCTATGTCTCAAGATATATGCTCAAGTGGTTTTTACGAAAATTAACTTTGAAAAAAATATATATTGTGCTACATTGGGCTATATATATGTTTGAGCCCAAATGTAGCCAAATGTAGCCCAATGTAGCCCAATGTAGCCCAAAGATGGCCACCAGAGACAAAAAAAACAAATGTAGCCCAAATATCAGCCAGATGTAGCCCAAATATGGCCCAATGACAGAATGTCACAGAGTGTTCTAAAGAACAACTAGAGCGCTAACAGTCTTACTTATAAACTGAGACTTATAGTTAGGGATTAACATTTAAAAATCCTTTGAAATTCATTGAAAAAAGCATAGGTTTCACACCATTTATAGTTAGCTGGAAATTTTACTGACATAAAACCATTGAAATTCCACGTTATAGTTAGTTGGACTCACTATAACTTGTGCGTGTAATGCACTGCTGATGACTTCACATATTACATCACTCATGACATGGTCAGTGACATCACTCATGACATCACTGATGACACCATCCTTGTGACAGAGTGACAGACCTCCTTTCACTGTAACCCTTGAAACACATATTCAAAAATAGAAACTAGAATTTTAAAAAAAAAGGAGATACCCATACAGGTTACAACAACCAATTCTGTAATTCCGCCATTTATATACATATCCACTAATTCACCAACAGGTCTATATAGTCACTCATACATATACTCACTCATCATATGTAGTGATGCACCTATACATCATGTAACACATTGACAGTCTTCCAAAAGTTGCTCACACACATACTCACACATGCAAATAAACTATTGATCATTCATTTATTTGCATATACAGCTATACACACACTACCACCTTACTTCTAAGGAAACTTACACATACTTACTCTCTTAAACAATCACTCATAGAAACACATACTTATTTAAACAGGAACTCTTACAATCTCTCACTCTCACATATACTCACTTATATACATCAATACTCACATATACTAGATTAAAACATATGTAGTTACTGAT
The DNA here is from genome assembly GCF_964263255.1 of Lissotriton vulgaris. NCBI lineage: Eukaryota > Metazoa > Chordata > Amphibia > Caudata > Salamandridae > Lissotriton > Lissotriton vulgaris. The sequence goes on along the minus strand of NW_028246089.1, from coordinate 24,348 downwards.
AAAGATACTAGTGAGACAGTCATTCACTCACTAACGCACACACATATACACTCTCATCCATCCATACAGTCCTGCACATATGCCGTCTTCCAAACACATACAAACAGTGAGTCAGTCATTGATGCATCTATGTGCTAAGTAATACCCCCACCAAACCATACAGACACTCATACTGATACTTAAAAAAACATCTAATAACCCATATACACACACATGTAGCTACTCATTAACCCATGCAGCAACTTATACACAAAGTGAAACACTGATACAAACATTTAAATATTTAAACAATATTCGCTAATATATGTATTCACTAAAATACACTTAATAAGCCAGTTAACCAATCAATTTTTTTAAAAAAAAACATCCATTAAGACACTTATTATAACATTTATTCTTCCATCGACCTTTACATATACATATGTAAAACATATTTATTTTTCAGAAAGGCACACATTCACTGGATGGTGTCATCAGTGATGTCATGAGTGATGTCACTGACCATGTCATGAGTGATGTAATATGTGACGTCATCAGCAGTGCATTACACGCGCAAGTTATAGTGAGTCCAACTAACTATAACGTGGAATTTCAATGGTTTTATGTCAGTGAAATTTCCAGCTAGCTATAATTGGTGTGAAACCTATGGTTTTTTTCAGTGAATATATATATATATATATATATATATATATATATATATATATATATATATATATATATATATATATATATATATATATATATATATATATATATATATATATATATATATATATATATATATATATATATATATATTATGTGACCAAGAACTGCTTAGCTTGAAACACGTCTTTTGTGCCCGGAATACATTTCATCTTTAAAACCTTGGATCGGAGTGGCTCCTGCTTACTTTATCATGGAAGTTTGGTGGTGGACATAATTATATACATATATATTACCTACTGGCGGTCACCAGTAGGTAGTTATAGTTAGGACCTAGTTTCCATAGGAAAGCCGCAACATTCTATTTGGAATAACGTTGGCGCCGGTGGACGAATCTTCGCGAATTTCTTCAAGAAAATGGCCTGCTCCACTCCGCTCCTTCCCTGAAAGTTTGGGGGTGATTTGTGAAGCAGGGGCCGAGAAAAATGGGGGGTCCCAAAACGTGTTTCCCCCTTGCAATTTTCCATAGGACCTTTAGCCAGGGCTACAGCCCGAACGGCTAAACGGAATTACACCAAATTAGCAAAAAGGTAGAGCTCGGTTCACAGATCACGCTTTTTATTAAATGGTGTAAATCCGTTCAGTAGTTCCTGAGAACATCATAGGTAAAATCATAAGTATATCTATGGGCTCTTACCGTACGCGTACCGTACGCGTGCAGGTCTGCATACCATATGCGTACCTTTCCGAGCACGAGCTGCATGCTGATTGGCTGTCAAATGTCTGTCAACACTCCAAACCAGAAAGTGTTGGCAGCCATCTTGTGCTCAGGGGACCGAGGCACAAGAAAGCAAACAAACAAACATGTAGAACACAAAAAGGGGGCAGGGTAGAAACACCCTGAACCCCTAGACCTGCTCAGGTGGTCCCACAAGGACCCCCAATGCCCACATTTTATTTTTTAAACCCGGTCTGCTTTTGTTCAAATTACCCCCCAGGGGGACCAAATCTCCTGGGCATAGTGAAAAAGAAGTCTGGGGGGGCCCAATCCCCCCACACTGCCCCGGGGACCGCCACCCCTGGGGTAAAGCAACGCAGCCCCCTGGCACATACTGGAGGCTCCTGGTGGGCTAAATTGGCTTAGAAAGGGTTTTTTTGAAAAGGGGCGTACTGCTTAGGAATAAGCACAATAGTATCAGTTAACTCTCTGTTAGATGTGAGGTGCAAAACAAAGGGGCTGAGGGGAAAGCCCTAGAACCCCTCCAGGTAGTGTCGACCCAGGACGGCACTGCGTACGAAAGAAGCTATAATACCCCTGCACACTTTAGAAAATATATACAGTCATGTTAGTGTTGACATTAGAAAGCAAGGACAAAGCCTTTCAGCTGAGCATGAATAATAAATGTCTTTTCGAGTCTTTCGTTGGTAGGTGGTGTCTTTAATGTTCATAACAAGAAAACCAGCCAACACGTGTTTCGTCGCATGTGGGACAATCTTCCTGCTACTTATAGATAGCTGAACTAACTATAACGGGGGAATTTCAATGGTTTTGTATGAGTGAAATGTCCAGCTAACTATAACATGTGTGAAACCTATGGCTTTTTCAGTGAATATATATATGTATGTATATATATACATATATATATATATATATATATATATATATATATATATATATATATATATATATATATATATATATATATATATATATATATATATATATATATATATATATATATATATATATATATATATATATATATATATATATATATATATATATATATATATATATATGTATATATATGTATGTATATATATATATACATTACCTACTGGCGGTCGGCAGTAGGTAGTTATAGTTAGGATTTTTTTCAATGTTAAATCTCAAAATTCTAATTGGAATAACTTTGGCGCCGGTTGACGAATCTGCCTGAAAATTTCGTTAAAATGGCCTCGCGGCATTCCGGTCCTTCCCTGAAAGTTTGGGGGGGATTCGTCAAGCGGGGCCGAGATAAAAGGGGACTCACAAAACGCGTTTTCCCCATGTTAATTTCCATGGGGCAGTCGATTTCACTTTTAGCCCGAACGGCTGAATGGATTTCCACAAAACTTGGCAAAATTGTAGGGACTGGTAGCCCGATGTGCCTTTGCTATGTCTTAAGATATGTGCTCCAGTGGATTTTGAGTAATCTAGGTTAAAAAAAAAATATATATCTAGAGCCGCGCCCCAGTACGCGCACCGGGGAGCGTTCCAAGCGCGCCACGCGACTTGCGCACAGAAAGCTGATTGGCTCTCGGTTGTCTGTAAACATTCGAAACAGTCCGGAGCGGCCGCCATCTTGTCTCTCGGTAAAATCGAGTCACAAGAGGTGGCAAAAACAAAGGGGGAATTGACCATAAGGGGGCAGGGTAGACCCCCCTGACCCCCTAGGTTTGATGTGGGAGCCATAAAAGGGCCCGCGGGGTCAACATTTTTTTTTTTTCGATTTTCGCGGGGGAGCGCCCGGTACGCGCACCCGGGAGCGCACCGGGGAGCGTACTATAGGGAAAAAAGAATCACTTTTAAAAATTGTATGTTTATTAATTGTTCTTTTTGTTGTTTTTCTTTTTTTTTATTTAGGTACCAATGCAGAGTCTATAATTTAATATACACCCTTTCCTTTGTAGATATCTTGCATGTTGTTACAGAAGCTATTGTGGTATATGGAATTCATAGCGTAGTCTGTCAGGAAAGCAGAAACAACATGGAGGCAGGAGATGATAAAGAGATGTTAACTACACATTGGAGATAATATAGTGGGAGAAAGGAAGTAACTATAAGCAAACTTTCTATGTAACACAAAAAAGTTGCACAGTATACTATAAGTCTCACTTTATATTTTAAATTTTTTTGATCTACTTGATGAATTACATATAAAAATGAATAATGGCTCGAACAATTTTTGATTATTAAATATAAATTTATTCTTCTGATTCTTTTTCATAATTTAATAAAACTTCTAATAATATATTGTCTGGAATGTCCTCGTTTACAATCTGTGTTTCCATTGATTCTACACACTCAAGTAATTCAAGGTCCATAGACTCATCCATAAAGTCAATGTTATCATTTTCAGCATTTTTTCCATCATGGTTGTTGTCCAAAACAATTTCAAAAGAAATATTCTTTTCTCCTTCCATTTTGTTGCTGTAAATTGCATAAAAAATAATTATATCAGTAGAGATAGGGCACTGTTGGGTTTAAGTTCAGACATGTAGTTTGGATTTTTTAACAGTGAAGTTATCTTTGGGCAGTGTATGGTATCAGGCTGGAATTAGAAATATAAAAAAGTGTATGTGATAAAGCCTAAGTAAATTTATTATTATATAAGAGAAGTGTAACCTAATCTATAACTATTACAGAGACGCCTCTTAATCTCAAACTATTACAGTGGGATAGTATATAACTAACAGAATATTTTTTCTCAAATTAACTTAAAGTGCACAACATACTTCACTTTCCAAAATACCAACTTACCTTTGAGAAAGCATTTGAAGTTGTCAGTGTAATTTCTTTTCAAATGTACTTCAGGAAGTAGTAGTCAAAATGGCTGTGTTTCCTTCCCTTTTTTTTATTTATTCATGTACATAACCAATCAAATGTCAGGAAATAATCGTAAAAAATAAAAGAAACTTTTTAATTGGTTGTAAATTCTAACACTTCATATGTGTTTTGGTCATGTAATTTACCTCAGGATATTAGGACAGGCCTGTAGCCTAAATGTCTCAATGGAATTCCACCAAATTTGGGCAAATGGTAGGGACTGCTATGTAGTAGGGCCTATTCTATATTTGATGAAAGTGTCTCCAGTGGTTTTTCTGTAAATAACTTTCCCACCTTTTTTTAGAAAGCGCTTACCGGTGCGCGCCCCGGTACGCGCACCGGGAGCACCACAGAAGTCCGCTATTTTGTATTTAGGTAGAATTAAGACACAAGATGGAGGACAAACAACGTTGGGAATGGGTAGAAGGGGGCACGGTAGACACTTCCTGACCCTCTAGGTTTTCTGAGGGGAGTTTAGGAGGGGCATATATGCCAAAATAAAAAAATAAAAATTTACATTTCGCGGGGGGAGCGCCCGGTACGCGCACCGGGGAGCGTACCGGGGAGCGTACCGTGGTGAAAAATAGTGAAAAAAGTTAGAAAAAGAAAATTGTTTTGAGTGATCAGAGGTAGGGTAGCTCTGAAAAGAGCTTTTGGGTTCTATGGCTGATTTAGGTACCTATAAGTAGGTTCCAATGCACAGTCTTAAATTCAGGAGGAATATTCTATTCCCTTCATCTGAGAAGTGCACATTATCTCCTCTGTAGATGTCTTGCATGTTGTAACGCAAGTTATTATTGTATATTGAACCCATTCCACAGTCTCTCATGTAAGCAGAAACAGATTTATTCACATGTTTCCGTGCTGTCTCAAATTGTGGAGAAAATTGGTTGGACCAGTTCCATTTCTGTCTTTGGCATATATTGGAATATACCAAGGCAGTTTGTGGAAAAAGTGTCATCAATTGATCAAAGGTGTCCTTTAAAAGCATTTCCAGACCAACCCCAGTCATAGTGCCCAAATCATTTCCTCCACAGTGCACTATTAAGAGGTCAGGGTTTGGCAAATGCTAAAAGGTTTTCACCAATGGTATCAATTGGCGACATCTCAATCCTCTCTGGCCAATCCACTTGATTTCCACATTTGATAAATCAAGGTTGTGATAAATTCTGCTTGCTGCATACCTTTGAGCCCAGTGGATGTAGCTATGTCCAATGATCCATACAGAATACATGATGTGAGAACGTTCTGGTGTAGTCAGATGAAGTGTGGGAATGAAATGGCAGTTGGAACAGTAGGAGTTTACAAAAAAATAATTGTGGAGTTTCCCTGCTGTTGAATCACAAGCAATGATTGGTGGATTCAGTTAGTTGAAAACAGAAAGTTAGGGTGCATGGTTGTGTTGTGTGTAAGAAGCAATTTGAATGGTTTAGAAAAAGTCACTAAAAGCAATAATGCCCTGGATAAGCTGGTGTATTGAGAGGTCAAACATCCTTGCTGACTTAATTTGCAACATTGTATAATAAACTTTTGAACCTGAGAGTTCAGTTAGGAGGGAGTTGCTATGGTAACAGATAGAAAGATCTGAGAGGGGGAAGGGTGTTGGTTTGAAAATAGTGAGGGAAGACTTTTGATTGGTTGAAATAAGACATATGTGTGCAAAGTTAGAGATTTTCTATGCCAGTCTCAGTGTATTGAGTGCACACCTTTTGCTCTGCTAAAGAAAAATTGGTGTGTGTGTCTGACACTGTTTTCAATCTCCCAAAGCATGTGTAAAGGTAAGTAATGATTTATTTAATTTAGATAGAGACTTGTTTGCTCTATGGAGAATATTTGGAAGCAGATAGTTAAGTTTCAGTAGTGAAATTGAATGCCTGTACATAGGTTCTGCGCAGTGTTTCTTAAATGTTATTCAAAAAACGATTTTGGGGGCAAATGAATGGTATTTTCATTTGGCCCTTATTTATGATTGCCTTGTGCAGCCGGTGCATCACTTTATACATGGGAAATAAGTGACGCTCTTCTGGCGCAAGGCCTTCATAAATAAGGCCTTGATTTTCTTTGCTCTTGGTTTGTGTTCTGCTTTTTGATAATGCTGATATCAACATTTGCAAGATAGACGATTTGTATTTTGGGAAACAGTGACGTTTCAAAAGTGATATTGAGTGCTTATACATAGGTTCTTTGCAGTGTTTTTTAAATGTTATTCAAAAAACGATTTTGGGGGCAAATCAGTGGTATTTTCATTTGGCCCTTATTTATGATTGCCTTGTGCAGCCAGTGCATCACTTTATACATGGGAAATAAGTGACGCTCTTCTGGCGCAAGGCCTTCATAAATAAGGCATTGAGTTTCTTTGCTCTTGGTTTGTGTTCTGCTTTTTGATAATGCTTGATATCAACATTTGCAAGGTAGAGGATTTGTATTTTGGGAAACAGTGATGTTTCAAAAGTGAAATTCTGTGCTTGTACATAGGTTCTGCCTTGTGTTTTTTTAAATGTTAATCAAAAAACGATTTTGGGGGCAAATCAATGGAATTTATATTTGGCTGTTATTTATGATTGTCTTGTGGCGCCAGTATGTCACTTTTAACATGGGAAGAAAGTGACGCACTGGTAGTGCAAGGCTTTCATAAATAAGGCCCTGAGTTTCTTTGCTCTTGGTTTGTGCTCTGCTTTTTGATAATGCTTGATATCAACATTTGCAAAGTAGAGGATTTGTATTTTGGGAAACAGTGATGTTTCAAAAGTGAAATTCTGTGCTTGTACATAGGTTCTGCCTTGTGTTTTTTAAATGTTAATCAAAAAACGATTTTGGGGGCAAATCAATGGAATTTATATTTGTCTGTTATTTATGATTGTCTTGTGGCGCCAGTATGTCACTTTTAACATGGGAAGAAAGTGACGCACTGGTGGTGCAAGGCTTTCATAAATAAGGCCCTGAGTTTCTTTGCTCTTTGTTTGTGCTCTGCTTTTTGATAATGCTTGATATCAACATTTGCAAGGTAGAGGATTTGTATTTTGGTAAACGGTGATGTTTCAAAAGTGAAATTCTGTGCTTGTACATAGGTTCTGCCCTGTGTTTTTTAAATGTTAATCAAAAAATGATTTTTGGTGCAAATTAATGGTATTTATATTTGGGTCTTATTTAAGATTATCTTGTGGCGTTGGTATGGCACTTTTAACATGGGAAGAAAGTGACGCACTGGTGGCACAAGGCCTTCATAAACAAAGCCCTGAGTTTCTTTGCTCTTGGTTTGTGTTCTGCTTTTTGATAATGCTTGATATCAACATTTGCAAGGTAGAGGATTTGTATTTTGGGAAACAGTGATGTTTCAAAAGTGAAATTCTGTGGTTGTACATAGGTTCTGCCATGTGTTTTTTAAATGTTAATCAAAAAACGATGTTGGGGGCAAATCAATGGAATTTATATTTGGGTCTTATTTAAGATTGTCTTGTGGCGTCGGTATGACACTTTTAACATGGGAAGAAAGTGATGCACTAGTGGCGCAAGGCCTTCATAAAGAAGGCCCTGAGTTTCTTTGCTCTTGGTTTGTGTTCTGCTTTTTGATAATGCTTGCTATCAACATTTGCAAGGTAGAGGATTTGTATTTTGGGAAACAGTGAGGTTTCAAAAGTGAAATTCTGTGCTTGTACATAGGTTCTGCCATGTGTTTTTTAAATATTAATCAAAAAACGATTTTTGGTGCCAATCAATGGTATTTATATTTGGGTCTTATTTATGATTGTCTTGTGGCGCCGGTATGTCTCTTTTAACATGGGATGCACTGGTGGCACAAGGCCTTCATAAATAAGGCCCTGAGTTGCTGTTGTATAAACTTAAATATGTTGCAAATTAGTGTTTATATTGTTTGCTTTTTGTCATTACTTTGTTGTTTGCTAATAGTGAATATTCAGAAGGAGACAGCAAATCTAAAAAGGAAGGAGAGGCCCACAAAAAATGTCTCGATTGGAGTAGGAGAGAAGAGAATGGATAGCAATAGAAGGGTAAATCAATTTAGGGACATTCGTAGGCAAATCTTTCGTAATAGGGTAGTTTTAAATTTGCTAAAAAATGATAAGAAAGGTAAACAGAGATCTGCTTTTTATAAGAAAAAGAAAAGTGTAGAGAAGATTGTTGATCAGGCTTTTGAAGTTAAGAAAAAATTATTTATTTTAGTAATCAATAGAATTAGGATACTTAATAAGGCAATTGATGTTTTCAAATCGAACAGTAGATGGAAAAGAATTATTAATCGGACTAATTTTTGTGAAGTATTTTCTGGCGAATGGATGCATAGTTCAAGTTCTGAGCCATTTTTCAATGAAGAGAGTTACTTTCAGGAAAATGATTTGGTGCATGCAGTTGACACCAGTGGTCGAGCATATGAGGTGAAAGATGGTTGTGTGATGGAAAAAGAGAAACTTGTGTCTAGAGATGCAGATGAGGTGTTAGCTGATGAAGTTTTAGGGAGACGTACTACGGGTCCAGTGTATACATGGAAATGCAGTAGTATATGTAGTGTGCGACAGGATTCAATCAATTTGCTTTGAAATTTCTTACGTACATATAGTAAGAAAAGTCTCAAACAAAAAATGAAGATCTTGCAAGAGTTAGATCCTTGCAGAGTGAGAGAAAGCACAGGTTTGCATGGGCATTCACTGGCTTGTCTTTCTAGAAAAGTATGTCAGAGTGTTTTTCATCATTTTAGGATGTTAGCAGTGCATCATAATAAGGTGAGGAAATTAGTGAGAAAGTTGTATTATGCAAAAAGTCCAGCACTTAAGCTTAAACATTTAAACAGTGCTCTTTTGCATGGATCTGAAGTGGATGTGAAGACTATTTGTGAAGAAATTGAGTTTTGTTATTTTGGGAACAAAGAGGACAGTGTAGAAATGGATATAGTAATGGATGGTAATGTGGAAGACAATGGACAGATTTCAAGTACAGAAAAGTTTGACGAGGAAATTACCAAGTTTAAGGTGAAATCAAGTGAAAGGCCTAATTTAACTTGTGTGTGTTGTCGACGGACTCATTACAAGATTCAGACTAGGTTAGTTGATTTATATGCAAAATGTGAATTGGAAAATAATAGTGAATGGAAGGATTTTGTAAGATATTTGTTGGTGGAGAATTCTTTTGATTTGAGTTTTGATCAGCATATTTGTAATTATTGTTTGAAAAAATTAAATGAAAATAGAATGCCTGCTAGAGCAGTTCATAATATTCTTCAGTTGATAGATATTCCTTCTGAATTGATGGATTTAAATACTTATGAATCAATTTTGATTCAATGTATCCATCCTTTTCAAGCTATTATTCGCATGGAGCCAAAGACAGGGAAATTGCCTCCTTCAGATTTACAAAGAGGATTAAAGGGAAGAGTTGTTTATTTGCCTCTAGATGTCAAGAAAATATTGATACAATTGGTGTAGAAAGAGTAGAAGAGGATCCTCTAGTTATTCTAGTTAATGGGGTTCCGACAAAGAGTAAGAAAATCTGGCAAGATTTAGTGGATGTTAGGAAAGTCAAAAAGGCAACATTGTATTTGGTCAAAAACAATGAGTACTATAAAGATGTAAGTGTTGGAGCAGAGGAAACAGCTACAGAAGAAGACAGTGATTGTTCAGTTGGCCAAATTGAAAAAGTTGATGTGTCTAGAAGTGAAGAAATATATGAACATTATACTGTTCATCCTTTGCATTCCAAAGAAGTAATGGGGAATGCAATTGATTTGTTTCAAATGAAAGCAGCAAAAGGAAGTCCCATTAGTGTATGGGAAGAAAGTTTGGAAGCTCGTTGTTTTCCACAGTTATTTTCAACAGGTCGTGGAGGACGATATGACGATCGACCAGTTCAAATTCCTGCAGCTGAATACCGGACTTTAAGATTATATGCTAAAGATCCAAGGTTTCGGCAATGCATTCCGTATTTGTTTCATCAACTGTTTGAAAGTGATTTGTCTGGGCTTTCTTATGCAGTAAATCATATATTGAAAAGTGGAGCTCATCTGCAAAATTTTTCAGCAAGGGACTTTATGGAGAAAGTCAATCTGCAAGACAGTATTTTGGAATCTCAGCTAATCAATCTCATGGCATGTCAGCGTGGAACAAACGAGTATTGGTTCCGACGTCATGGGGAATTAAAATGTTTGCTAAGAAACTTAGGAACTCCTACATGGTTCCTCACTCTTAGCTGTGCTGAGTATGCATGGGACGACTTACTTCAATTTCTTCGAGAGGCAAATGGAAACATACAAAATATAGAATTGAAAACACCTGGAGAATTGTGTTCTTTGGATCCAGTGAATGTTTGCAGATATTTTAATCATAGATTTGAAGCTATGATGTCTTTTATTACGAACAAAAAAAATCCTCCCCTTGGAGAGGTTTTGGATTTCTTTTGGAGGAAGGAATATCAAGCGAGAGGTGCTCCTCATATACATATGCTGTTATGGATTAAAGATGCACCCAAATTTGGATTACATTCGGATGAAACAGTGATGAGTTTCATTGAACAGTATTCAACATGTGCTGTTTCAAAAACTACTGAAGAAAACAGTTTAAGGCAACAAGTTTTACGTTTTCAATCTCATCGTTGTGGAAAGTACTGTCGTCGAAAATTCAAAAACAAGGAAAAGTACTACACGAAATGTCGTTTTGCGTTTCCACGACCAGTGATTTCTAAGGGAAGAGTAAATAATTTGATGTCATCTCTACGACATACTGTGACGAGGAAATCTCCCAAAAATACATATAATTTAAAAAGAAACGAAGAGTCCAAGTACATCAACGACTACATCCCAGTGATTTTGTCCATGTGGAATGCTAACATGGATATTCAGTTCGTTGCTGACAACTCTATTGCTGTGGCTCGATATGTGACATCTTACATCACAAAAAAAGAAAAGACAGAACTGAAGGAAATGTGGGAGGACATTTCACATGAAAAGAGTCTAAGCAAGAAATTATACAGTTTCAGTCTGAAGATGTTGTCGCATCGAGAAATTGGAGCATATGAATGTTCTGATCGGTTATCATTAGCAAGTCTCTATGCCAAATCTAGAACAATCATTTGGGTGAGTCTAGGTCTTGCTGCAACACGAAACCGAGTTTTGAAATCTGTACAAGAAATTGAATATTTGGCGGAGAAAGAACCAAACAGTACAGATATTTTGAAGACAAACATGTTGGATACATACTAGCCAAATAGAAGTACTCACCTTGAGAACACTTGTTTGTATGAAGTTCTGCAAAACTACAGTTATAAGAGGAACATCACAGAAGATATCAATAATGGAAAATATGCTGTCATTGGGTATGAAGGATGTCTAGTGAAGCAAAGAAAAGGCCATTTGAATAATCATCAAAAATTGAGTTGCAAAGCTCCAGACAAAAGAGAATTTTACTATTTAGCTCTTTTGCAACTCTTTAAACCGTGGCGTACAGAAGAGGAACTACTTGGAGATTTTTTGTGTTATGAAGACTCTTTTAATGCAACTAAGGATACCATAGAATGTCCTGTTTTTCCAAATCATCTGCAAATGTTGAACGAAGAAATAGAGCAAGAAACCACAATTGCAGAAGAGAGTGCTAGAGACAATTCTCAAGACAGTCAGAGTTCTACTTCATTGAGCCAGGATCCACTAGGAGGACCAATTATCCAAAATGAAGTTGCCACTGCCATGGGTGAGGTGGAAAGAACTATGGAACAAGCTCAAGAGGATGGAGTTAACTTAGAAGATTTGATAAAGCAACTAAACGTTGAGCAGAAAAAGATATATGACGAAGTCACAGAACAGAGTGAACATGGATTCAAACATGAGAAAAAAGAGTGCTCATGTACATCATTTGAGCCAGTCCGACTGTACGTAAGTGGAGAAGAGGGAACAGGAAAAAGTTTTCTGATTAAAGTCATTTCAACTTATCTTCAGAAAAGGACTGATTCACCGCTGTCTTGTGTTGTAACTGCTCCAACTGGACTGGCAGCACATAACATTAAAGGGATTACTCTACATCGTTTACTGATGCTGCCAGTTGAGCATGATAATAAATTGCATTACAACAAGTTATCTGGAGATGCGTATTCTGAAGTTTCGAGAGTCTTGAAGAAAATGAAACTTCTTATCATTGATGAAGTAAGCATGGTCTCAAATCTAATGCTTGCTTTTGTGCATTTGAGAATGCAAGAAATTCTTAGAACAGAGTATGATGTGTTATTTGGAGGAAAACACATTATTGTGTTTGGAGATCTATTGCAGTTGACTCCAGTAAAAGGACAACCAGTGTTTAAAATGCTTACGCATGAAGAAACCAGGCAGTCCCTTGGAAGCATTCGAAATGTTAATATATGGTTAAATTTTAAATATGCTGAAATGCTTCAAAATATGCGACAGGCAAAGGATGAAGATTATAAAAATATTCTACAAGATGTAAGAATTGGAAAAGTTAGTGAGCTTGGGAAGGAAGCGTTACATACTCGATTAATTTCAAATTTGTATCCAAATGAAAACATTCTTCCAGAGAATATTTTTTAAAAAATGACTGAGAAAAAATCTGGGATATGTTTGATGCCAACTCTGCAAGAATGTTCCATCTTCAACAACAAAATGTTAAAGTTAGAAAATGAAGAGATTGTGAAACTGAAAACGATAGATAAAATAGAGCATATGGGTGCAACAATTGTTTTGTCAGAAAATGTGAAAACAAAATTGAATTCATAAGAGAAAAGTATTTCTAAAACAGCTGGTTTTGAAAAGACTCTGAATGTGTGTTTAAATTGTCGTATCATTTTGAGAAGGAATTTAAATGTTGAAAGAGGTCTGGTAAATGGAGCAATGGGTTATGTTGTTGATTTTGTGAATTACAGAAATAGAGATGGAATTGAATTTTTAAAAATAAAATTTGATGGTATTGAGCAAGTACAACAAATCAGTCGTTGTTCTGCTAGATTTTTACTTGTAAAAGACTTATATGTTCACCGAAAACAGTTTCCTGTTTGTTTGGCATATGCAGTAACAATTCATAAATCTCAAGGTTTAAGTGTAGATAGTGCTTTGGTGAACATTGGAAGATCTGTGTTTAAAGAGGGTATGGCATATGTGCCATTATCCCGAGTCAGAACTTTATCAGGATTGTACTTCATTGAGTGTGATGAGACAAAGATTTGTGCAGATCTAGATTGTGTTAAAGAATACAATAGGTTAAGAAGAGAGTATGCTCCACATTTGCCACAATATCCTCTGTTTGAAAAACGTGTGGTAGGCCGAAAAAGAAGAAATGAGGATAATTGCAGTGAGGTAGTAGCAAAAAGACAAAAAGTAGATGAAACTGTAATTCAAAACAGAAAGAAAAGGATTGTGATGAAAATGTTGTTGGATTTCAGTTTGAAAATAGTTCTGGTGTCAACTGCTATGCTAATGTAGTGGTTAATATTGTTTTTTTCTTCAAACTTTACAGGAACAGATTGTTGAAAATTGGGATCAAAGATTGTGCGGTTTATTGAATTCTGTGTTTGAGAAATGTAGCAGTGATAGAGCAAAAATAGAAAGTGTAACAGAAATTCGAAATATTTTAGATATGTGTTCTGGTCAAGATACATTTTCACAGAACATTCAGCAGGATTGTCAGGAATTTTTAATGTATATGTTTGGTGTTTTGGAAGATGAAGGTGTAGATGTAGATAATCTTTTCAGACTTTCTTATCAATGGCAGCATGACTGCCACAATTGTAGTTCATCAAGTAATACTAGAATAGACACTGAAAGATTTATATATTTGACTTTACCAGACTGTAAATCAGTGTTATTTAAAAATCTAGTTAAAGCAGCAGATCATAATATGGTGTGTACCCAATGTAAATGTCCAATGCTATCCACATTATTTTTTATACAAAGTTATGGTCAGTATATCATTTTAGTTTTCCAACGATGTAGACCTGATGGAACTAAATTGAGAACTTCTATCAAAAATGTTGTGGCTTCTCAGTTATCAATTTCAGGAAGAACCTTTACAACTGAAGCTATTATTTATCATGACGGTCCTTCAACAACATCAGGACATTATACATGCTACTTAAAATGTAAAAAAGGTTGGACTTACTGCAATGATTCTCATTTGACTTATAAACAACGTTTGCCTTATGACTTTAAAAATTCTTACCTAGTGTTTTTAAAACCAAAGTTTTAGTAAAGGGAATTGGCCTTTGAAGACGGGTGCAGTTAATAAAAGTTAGTTAGTTAGTTAATCTAATGTTTAAAATTATTTATCTCATATAGGTACTGTAAGTGGATCTCATAGTAAAAAATGCTGATATATCTGACACAAATTGGCCGTGAGGAAAGTGTAAGGTATGATGTTCTTAGATCTTTTTTCATAGGAAGTCGATGAAATGGAAGTTATAGAGCACAGCAGACTTTTTTTCCACCAAAAGGACCTTCACTGTCTTCTATTTGGCCTCACGGAAAAGTAAGTGAATCAAAGATTAGTGTACATATATGAGATGTAAGTTTGAATGTTTTTTTTTAAACACAATCTTTTAGATTGCATTTTTTTTTCCGCTGTTATATGATGAAGACTTTGAACTCACTAATTTAAGTGAAATTCAATATATTCTGAGAACAGCAAAAATAAACAATGTAACATATTGTAGAAGTTATTCTATAGTTTGCATTGTGTAATTTATATTGTATTCACATTGTCTCACACTCATTTTCCTTTTTCACCCTTATTTACCTCTCTTTACTCATTTACACTGCCTTTTTTTTACTTTGTTTCATCGCTGTTCCTTTACTGCACTTCATTCACAACTTCTCAATCCAATTTGAACTGTCTGCATTTCCTCTCTTCCTTCCACCACTTTTTAGCTTTTTCACATTCTCTCAGTACCACTGCTTTAGTTTTCTTCCCCTCTCTTTCTTTCTTTTTCTCCTTTTTTTCACACTCATTGTACTCTAGTTCACTCAGTCCTTCCCTTTGTTTTTCTGTGTACTTACTCTCTCACTCCTTTTTCATCCATCGTTCTATATTAACCTCATTCCCTTCATCCCTTTACTCTGTGACTCCCCTTCACTCACTCTCAGTCATTTTCTATTCCTCTTTTTTATTAACAGTTCCTCATTTAGACTCCTCTCCTTTTCACTCATTTTCCTTTTACTTTCTTATCTTTCCTGATTTCGTTTTGGTATCTCACATTCTTTTAGTATCTTACTTACCTTCAATAATTTGTTCTCTTTCTATTTCTTTTTCCTTCTTTTTTCTCTTTCTACATTACTTTATTTCTGTTTTTGTATCCTTCACTATTGCTTTATTTCTTAGTAAACTTTTTTAGATTTTTTACCTCTTGAACTGTTTCTTCTATTTTAATATATATTTTTTACTAATTATAACGTGTTTTTTCTTTTGTCTTTCACAGATACAAGTAAGTTTTCATTAATTATATGGTAAGTGTGTTTACAAAATGTAGTTTGTTATCACCCTTTGCTTTAACCTCACTACTTTTCTCTCACCCTATTTCACCCCTGTTTCCTTACTTTGCTTCCCTCACTTATTCTTATCCTCCATGTTTACTTCCTACCACATTCAACTTCTTTCAGTACCTCTGCTTATCCACACTCCTTCACTTACCTTTTTTACTGGTTCACTTAGTCCCTTTCTGACACTCCTTCCTTTACTCTCTCTCTTCTTTCTCTCTGTCACTCCCCATGTCTTACCCTTATTCACTTATATCCACCCTCTTTCACTCCTCTTTACTTACACTCACTGCTATTTTCTTTCCCTCCGTCACTACTGTTTTATTTTTCTGGTTCCGTCACTATCTGTCATTCCCCATACTTAAGTCTTCTTCCTTTTACTTTCATCACCCATTCACATTTTCCCAGAACCTCTGCTTTAGTCTTCTTCCTCTTTCTTCTCTTCTTTTGCTCCCTTATTCATTTTCTTTTTCTCAGTTACTTTCTCTTACACCTTTTCTCTGTCTTTCTATCTATTACACAGTCCCTCTGTGTTCCTCCCTCTAGCTCTCTTTCTCTTAACACCACTCTTTCTGTCCCCATTCCTCATGCTCACTCCTTCATTATTTTTTTTTTTTTTTTTGTTGTTGCACTGACGGGACGCGCACCGGGGCGTTCACCGGTACGCGCACCGGGAGCGCACCAGAGTGAAATATAAAAAAGAAAAAGAAAAAACTATTTTAAAACAAAAATATTATCTTAATATACAATATAGGGTTCATTTTTAGAAAAACATACCTTTCTCAGCTAAAGACATTTGCGAAAAAATAACCTTAGAAATTCTCTAAAATGTACATAGGTATGAACGCCTATAAAAAGGTAAACATTAGCAGTTAAAAAACCTATGAAATTCACAGAAAAAACCAAAGGTTTCACACCAGTTATAGTTAGGAATTAGCATTAAAAAAACCTATGAAATTCACTGAAAAAACCAGAGGTTTCACACCAGTTATAGTTAGGAATTAGCATTTAAAAAACCTAGGAAATTCACTGAAAAAACCATAGGTTTCACACCAGTTATAGTTAGCTGGAAATTTTACTGACATAAAACCAATGAAATTCCACATTATAGTTAGTTGGACTCACTATAACTTGCGCGTGCAATGCACTGCTGATGACATCACATATTACATCACTCATGACATGGTCAGTGACATCACTCATGACATCACTGATGACACCATCCTTGTGACAGAGTGACAGACCTCCTTTCACTGTAAAGTAACCTTTGAAACACATATTCAAAAATAGAAAATAAAATTTTCAAAAAAGTGGATATACCCATACCAGTTACAACAACAACCAATTCAGTAATTCCACCATCTATGTACACACATTCACCAACAGTTCTATATAGTCACTCATACATATACTCACCCATCACACTTATACATCATGTTACACACCGACAGTCATCAAAAAGTTACTCACACACATACTCACACATGCAAATAAACTAATAAACATCCATTTATTTACATATACAGATATACACACACTACCACCTTACTTCTAAGGAAACTTACACATATTTACTCTCTTAAACAATCACTTATAGAAACACATACTTATTTAAACAGGAACTCTTACAATCTCTCACTCTCACATATACTCACTTATATACATCAATACTCACATATACTAGATTAAAACATATGTAGTTACTGATAAAGACACTAGTGAGGCAGTCATTCACTCACTAACACACACATATGCACACTCATCCACCCATACAGTCCTGCACATATGCTGTTTTCAAAAAACATGCAAACAGTGAGTCAGTCATTGATGCATATATGTGATAAGTAACACCCCACCAAACCATACTGACACTCATAAGGATACTAAAAAACCATATAATAACCCATATACACACACATGTAGCTACTCACCAACCCATGCAGCCACTTATACACAAAGTGAAACACTGATACAAACATTTAAATATTTAAAACAATACTCGCTAATATATGTATTCACTATGATACACTTAATAAGCCAGTTAACCAATCAATTTTGTTTTAAAAAAACATCGCGGTGCCCGGCTTCAATCGTGTCATTCATTGGATGCGATTCATAGATGACATTTGTTGCATATGGGAAGGGGACATCTCCAGTGCACACCAGTTTGTTGAAGCCCTCAATCATAACACTGGAAATCTTTTTTTTACTTCCAAGATAAGTAAGGAAACAGCAGAGTTTCTAGATGTTCAGATTACAATTGACGGTGGTAATATCACAACATCAATGTTTCGTAAGCCCACGGCGGGCAACAGTATACTGCACACCAGCAGCAGACATCCCCAACATGTCATAAATAGCATACCCTTGGGGGAATTGCTGCGATTAAAAAGAATTTGCAGTAGCAGTGAGAAGTTTGATGAGGGTGCCAAATTGATGAAGGGGTTACAGTGAATCCATCCATCCAAAGCAATGTCAAAAACTAACGAAAGGACGCGAGAATCTCTGTTAATGCCCAAATTTACTGAACGTAATAATATCGAACAAGGCCCCAGGTTAATAATAACTTTTAGCCAACAACAGCGTCAAATCAAATCCATCATCAACAAACATTGGTCAATTGTTAAAACTGACGGTGTATTAAGTTCACGAGTCCCTGATATGCCCATTGTCACCTTTAAAAGAGCCTACAGCATGCACAGCAAATTGGTTAAAACCAGCCCTGAGCTAGGCAGTGGCAGTGCCTGGCTCAATAGAAGAGGCTGTTTTAAATGTTCTTCATGCCGTGCATGCAAATTTGGTCAAAATACCACACACTATGAGACTCCTTTTTCTAACATTAAGACAGCAATTAGAGGCAATTTTAACTGCCGCACGGAGTTTGCTGTGTATGTCATGACATGCACCTGTCGTCTATGCTATGTTGGAAGCACAAGATCGCAGGTGCACGTTAGGATCCTGCAGCACCTGCGTGCCGTCGTCAACAATGATTCTGCCTACCCGGTGGCACGGCATTTCAACTTGAGGAATGACAGGGATCTGTCGTGCTTGAGTTATTATGTCATCGATGCGGTACCCCCACTGAGAAGGGGTGGAGACAGGGATAAATTGCTGAGAAGGCTGGAAAGCAAATATATTATCGAATTGGACAGCAAACAGCCCCATGGTCCTAATGCAACAGAAGATCTACACAATTTCTTATGAAGACCCCTATATTGTCAGTATTGGTTCGAGATAAATTCATGAGTATACAGTAACACTTTGACACTCTATGTGCACTTTATTAATTCTTGATAAGTGACTATTAAACCCCATGAAGCGACACACACGCACATATTGAGTGTGCACTGCCTATCTAGGGCAACCTCAACCGTAGCGAGATATAAAATGCACGTGTGTATACATACATTTCCTATTATCTCTCTTTTTTGTAAATATCTTGCACAGCTCAATTCAATATATAAAAAAGATTTTTCTGTAAAAAGATTTTTTTATATATCAGTTCTCTCCTTCTTTTACTCAATGTTTTTTTATCACTAAAAATGCACATGTACAGATTTGCACTTTTGATTATAATTTTTTGCATTCAATTAATGTACATAGGTCTTAATATTTATGATGTACAAAATGTAATATTTTAAATTTTGAATAAGTATATAAGATATAAGCTCTGATGTATATAAGGGGTTGCTTTTCACCAAAAAGAAGGAAAAAATTGTTTATTACATGATTGACTTGTTTCATGATCAATACAATATTTATTCAATTGTGCTAGTTAGATTGCTGGAGTATCAGTGATTTTATATACCTAATGGTATCTGCATTCATGCAGTGAAGAGAACACAAAAAAAAGGTAAATAAAAGCAGCAACAATGTATTGAATATATTGTTTTGACATAGAATATTGCACTAGTCACTTTATATACCAAATTTTAGTCTTTGCGTTCATGCAGCGATGATTATTGTTAAAAGATGCACTTTAATGTAATTCGTGCAATTGAGTGATATCTAATACATTGTTCATTTAATTTTTAATGAAAGAAACTGTATTGCATTTCATTAATATGTATATTTTCATTCTGGCTAAATGTAAATACTTTAATTGAAGACTTCGGTCTTTTAGTATTTCCCATTTAAAATAAGCACTATTTCTATGTTCGTGAATAAGTCGCGTGATGCACTTTAGGAGGTGTGGCCCGTAGGTCGGGTCAGGGAAACACAGCATTTAAAAAAGCAAGTGAACTGTTTAACTGGTGTGTGATCAAGAGTACATGGTACTCGAAACGCGTTGCTTGAGAGGTTCAAAATAAAAAAACATCTTGCTTGAAGCCGTGGGGTCCGTCTTCTTCTTTCGCCACGCCGAGTGGAGGTTTGAGGAATTTCTTGGATATATATATATATATTACCTACTGGCGGTCGCCAGTAGGTAGTTATAGTTAGGATTGTTTTCCATAGGAAATCCTCAACTTGAGGCATGACAGGGATCTGTCGTGCTTGAGTTATTATGTCATCGATGCGGTACCCCCACTGAGAAGGGGTGGGGACAGGGATAAATTGCTGAGAAGGCTGGAAACCAAACATATTATCGAATTGGACAGCAAACAGCCCCACGGTCTTAATGCAACAGAAGATCTACACAATTTCTTATGAAGACCCCTTTATTGTCAGTATTGGTTCGAGATAAATTCATGAGTATACAGTAACACTTTGACACTCTATGTGCACTTTATTAATTCTTGATAAGTGACTATTAAACCCCATAGAGCGACACACACGCACATATTGAGTGTGCACTGCCTATCTAGGGCAACCTCAACCGTAGCGAGATATAAAATGCACGTGTGTATACATACATTTCCTATTATCTCTCTTTTTTGTAAATATCTTGCACAGCTCAATTCAATATATAAAAAAGAAGATTTTTCTGTAAAAAGATTTTTTTATATATCAGTTCTCTTCTTCTTTTACTCAATGTTTTTTTATCACTAAAAATGCACATGTACAGATTTGCACTTTTGATTATAATTTTTTGCATTCAATTAATGTACATAGGTCTTAATATTTATGATGTACAAAATGTAATATTTTAAATTTTGAATAAGTATATAGGATATAAGCTCTGATGTATATAAGGGGTTGCTTTTCACCAAAAAGAAGGAAAAAATTGTTTTTTACATGATTGACTTGTTTCATGATCAATACAATATTTATTCAATTGTGCTAGTTAGATTGCTGGAGTATCAGTGATTTTATATACCTAATGGTATCTGCATTCATGCAGTGAAGAGAACACAAAAAAAAGGTAAATAAAAGCAGCAACAATGTATTGAATATATTGTTTTGACATAGAATATTGCACTAGTCACTTTATATACCAAATTTTAGTCTTTGCGTTCAGGTAGCGATGATTATTGTTAAAAGATGCACTTTAATGTAATTCGTGCAATTGAGTGATATCTAATACATAGTTCATTTAATTTTTAATGAAAGAAACTGTATTGCATTTCATTAATATGTATATTTTCATTCTGGCTAAATGTAAATACTTTAATCGAAGACTTCGGTCTTTTAGTATTTCCCATTTAAAATAAGCACTATTTCTATGCACTTTAGGAGGTGTGGCCCGTAGGTCGGGTCAGGGAAACACAGCATTTAAAAAAGCAAGTGAACTGTTTAACTGGTGTGTGATCAAGAGTACATGGTACTCGAAACGTGTTGCTTGAGAGGTTCAAAATAAAAAAACATCTTGCCTGAAGCCGTGGGGTCCGTCTTCTTCTTTTGCCACGCCGAGTGGAGGTTTGAGGAATTTCTTGTATATATATATATATATATATATATATATATATATATATATATATGTTATATATATATATATATATATATATATTACCTACTGGCGGTCGCCAGTAGGTAGTTATAGTTAGGATTGTTTTCCATAGGAAATCCTCAACATTCTATTTGGAATAACTTTGGCTCTGGTTGAAGAATGTTACCGCATTTCTCAAAGAAGATGGCTCGGTCTGCTGTGCTCCTTCCCTGAAAGTTTGGGGGGATTGGTCAAGTGGGGGCTGAGATATAAGGGGGGGTCCCAAAACGTGTTTTCTGCATGTTATTTTCCATAGGACCTTTAGACTCAGCTACAGGTCGAACGGCTGAATGGATTTATAAGAAATTTGGCAAAACTGTAGAGTCCGGTTCGCAGATTACGCTTTTTTTGGAATGGTGTAAATCTGTTCAGTAGTTGTTGAGAAAATTAAAGTAAAAGTCAATTATATATCTATAGGCGCGCACGCGTGCGCACACTAAAGCGGTTGCGCGTGAGCGGAATTTTTTTTTGCTGCGTGACGTCTGTTAACGTTCAATTCGAAGGAAATCAGGAAGTTTTGTCCGCCATTTTGTCACTGCGAGTAAATATATTGTTCATTTCAAAGCGTTGAAACATGGAAAGGGGAGAAGGTAGAGATTGTTTTGCTGCGTAGCTTTTCTCGGGGTGTGCAGTAAGGCCCTTAAACGCAAAAAGATATAATTTTTTCCCGAAAAAAAATCGGGGGTGCGCGCACCCGGTCGTGCACACCTATTTACAAGAGTGTGAAAATGCAGATAAATCAGATGTTTGAGTGCTTAGATATAAGGTGGCTCTGAAAAGAGCCATTGTGTTAATTGAGTGTTTTCTGCATTTATAAGTAAGTACCGATGCAGAGCCTGATGTTGCAGAGGAAGATTCTGTTTCCCTCATTCGTGAAATGAACACCGTCTCTCCTATAGACGTCTTGCATGTGGTATCGCAAGTTGTTGTGGTAAATAGAACCCATGCTATAATCTCTGAGGAACGCAGAAACAGATTTATTTACATGTCTCCTTGCTTTCTCAAATTGTGCACAATGTTGATTGGACCAATTCCATTTCTGTCTTTGGCATATATTGGAATATACCAAGGCAGATCGAGGAAAAAGTGTCATCAATTGTCGAAAGGTGTCTTCTAGAAGCATTTCCAGACCTACCCCAGTGATTGTGCCTAGATCGTTCCCGCCACAGTGCACAATTATAAGGTCTGGTTCTGGGAGATGCATAAAAGTTTTCACCAATGGAATCAATTGGTGACATTTCAATCCTCTTTTGGCAATCCATGTTATGTGTACATTTGGTAAGCCGAGGTTGCAAATTCGTCTGCTTACTGTATATTTTTCACTCCAGTGAATATAACTGTGTCCTATTAGCCAGACCTTCATTTTCAAGGGATTTGTAGTCGTCCTCCGATCGGTTCTGGAAGTGGAATGGTAGTTAGAAGTTGATATTCTAAATAAAGAAAAAGGAAGAGGCTGGGTGTGGTTAAAAAAATAAATGATTGGTTGATTGTAATAAGTGGAGATTGAACAGTACGTTGCATGTTAATGTTTATGTTAAACGAAAAGTACTATTGGGTGTGAAAAAAAAAGACATGTAACAGAGCTGTGGATTGGCAGGTGTTTCTGGAGGGAAAATAGTCTTCTTAGTTTGCTGTAGAACGTTGAGACATGAACTTTTGACCTGTGCCTTCAGCAAGGTGCAGAATGAGGTGTAACCATGGAAACAGCCGGAGATGGCAGTTGGTGATGAGTTCACTCTTTGGTGCCTCTGCATCTGACTCTGTTCTGTGGTGGCAGGCGGAGAACTGTTTGTTATTGTGGAGATGAAAGGGTGATAAGGAGAGAAATACGACATAGCATCTAGCCTGTAGAAGCGTGGGAGCAGTGATTAAGTTTGAGTGAAGCGGAACTGTGGCGGTGCTTGGTAACAGTAAAAAATTTTTTAACAGTAGTATAACTGTCTGTACGGTGCGCGACCTACTAAGAAAGAGTTCACGGGCCGTAATTAGCTTGCAGGTTCTAGTATCAGTAAGTGAGGTCGAGAAAAGAAAACATTCAGGACCGGTGCGTCACTTTTTCCCATTTTAAAAAATGAGGCACCGGCGGCGGAAGGTCTTCATAAATAAGGTCCTCAGTGTCTACAGTTAAGGTTATGTGGAACCCATGAATAGTTTTTCAATATGAAATCATTTCAGTTGAGATTATGGATTAAAAGAGAAACCGTGAATATTTGAAATGTTTATTTAGAAATGTACTGTTTTAAAGGCAAATCATTATGTAATATGAGTACAGAAATTGCAAAAAACACAGTAATTGGTATTGTCAGTAGTACATGGAATACAAACGCTATAGTTGAAGAAAAATGAATATAGTTGGAAAAAACATTGTACACTTTTATAAGGAAGTATATCATATTCTTTCTTCATGTCTTCCTTCTTCCTGCACTTTTCTTCGTCTTCGTGGACTTCTGTTGCTTCTTTCTGCATTTCTTTTGCTTCTCTTTGTGCTTTTTTTCTTCTTTCTTCACATTTCCTACCTCTGTAGGCATAGTTAGAAACTAGCATTTAAAAAACCTTTCAAATTCACTCAAAAAACCAAAGGTTTCAGTGGCATTATAGTAAGCTTGACATTTCACTCGTACAAAACCATTGAAATTTCAACGTTACAGTTAGTTCAGCTAACTATGACTTGCGCACACACAATGCACTGCTGATGATGTCACATTTAACATCATTCATGACATGGTCAGTGACATCACTGATGACATCACTGATGAAATCTCAAATGACATCACTGAT
>NW_028246088.1:0-56768 GCF_964263255.1 Lissotriton vulgaris | reverse complement strand
GTTTGCCATCCCCCACAGTTCTACCACTTATACAACCTTAGCAACAGTGACTGATTTATACAAAGTCATCATTTGCTCTGGGGACCAGAGTCCCATATGGCGACCAAAATTCATGATCGCACCAGAGCTAGCTACTAACTTATTTCCATGACTCTCGATCAGAGGTTTAAAAGCAAAATGTCTATCAAATAGAATGCCCAAGTATAAAAAAGTCTGTACTTTTTCCAGACTTATGGAGCCTATGCTATAATTAAAATCTTTCCCCTTATGCTTTGGTCCCACCTCCATGACATACGATTTTGTTAGATTTGCCGATAAATCTAATCCCTTCATGAACTCAATGAACCCATCAATCAGACGTTGCAGACCTAGTGGCGTACGTGCCAGCAGGACCGCGTCGTCCGCGCAAAGGAGGACAGGCACTGGTCTATTTCCTATCCTTGGGGAATCCACTTGTAGGTTAATTAAAAAACTTTCCAGTCCGTTTATGTAAATGGAAAACAGGAAGGGTGCAAGGATACATCCTTGCCTCCCCCCGCTTGAACAATTAAAAGAATCGGTCAGGCCTCCCTCTAGGTTATACCTCACTTTTGCAGTTGTTTTGTGGTGGAGGGCTATCAAGATGTGAATAAGACCTCTGTCAACACCCAGACCCGAGAGTATAGCCCACAGCTTCGAACGATTTACGCAATCGAACGCCGCAGCCAGATCCATAAAAGCTAAATAGACTTTTTCCTTACTTGCTTCAGTATATTTTGTGACCAGTAAATATAAATTTAAACACTGATCATGGATCTGCCTGCCCTGAACCCATACTGTACTTCTGATAATATACAATTTTCTTCTTCCCAACACATAAGGCAGTTCAGGATGGCCCTACACATCACCTTTGCAGTTACATCTATGAGGGAGATGGGCCTATAACATTGGGGGTTGTCCTTACCGCCTTTCTTATAAATCGGAACAATTATGGCCGTCGAACAAGAGCTTGGGAGCCCCGAGGCTATAGCAGCTTTTATAACTCTTGTCAGTATAGGGCCCTATAATTCGATCTTGCTTAAAAAGAGGTCTGGCGGGATCCCATCCGGCCCAGGTGCTTTGTTACGAGTCAAACCCTTTATGCCACCCTCAATCTCTTTTAAAGTAAAGGTGGTCGGCTCTACGCTTGTCTCCCTACAGGCAACCTGCTCTCCTTCCATCTGGGTACCTCGATTATATAGGCCACCAAAATGCTCTACCCATTGTTCGGGGAGTACAGTTGACCCTATGCACGGGCTGTTCCCTTCTTGGAAACAGGGTTGTTAATTATTGGCCAAAACCCAGAGAGGTCCCTTTTTTCTGCTGCCTCGCGCAAATCTTCCCATATCTCAGTTTAGAGGGCTTTTTTGAGGCGCTTAACGTCTTGTTTATAATTTAATCTGCAGCGTATAATCCTTAGCCCATCCCTTGGTTTTTGCTTAAGTGCTGCTCTAAGATTGCGCTGAGCACGGGAACAACCTCTGTCGAACCAATTGGGCTCGGTTGATACTTTGCCCTTCCCCTTCGTAAACAATAGACTATCCACTAACCGTCCTAAATTCTCAAAAGCCTCAACCAATGGGGGTCCACTTACATCCAGATTAAAAAACACCTCCAGATACCCCGTGCCCTTAGTCACTAGTGAATTATAAACACTTTCCCCATCCATTTTTGCTCATTTTAAACGTCTACCCTGATCAGTGATCATCTCCCTAATGTCTGTTACTCGTCTCCTCATTTCTTTGTTCCCTTGCGACAGTAACATTGTCATGGTAAGGGGATTATGATCACTGAAACCACTACACTCAATATTAAATTCTACTATTCTTTGTTTTATAGAGCGGGACACAATTACAAAATCGATGTAAGAGCAATACCCTCTTCCTTTATAAGTGGGATTCACTCCCCTTTCTGAGTCTAATGGTGTGAGGTCCATTGAATGTACCAGCTCAAGATTTGTCACCATTGTGTTCAATTTGGTACCCTCTATTGTATGCTCAAAATGAGCTCCCTCCTCAATATCACACGAGGACCAGTCATCCGTAAAGGGTATCAATTGCGGACATAAATGGCAATTAAAATTCCCTGCGATTATAATTTGGGGGGCTAGGACATCAGTCAACTTCTCTAACTGTGTGCCTAACCGTTCTTCCAGTTCCTCCAGTCTGCTCCCCCCTACATTATATAAATTTACAATAATTAGATTAAGGTCCCTCGTTTTCAGCTGTACCGCCAACATACAATCTGACTTCCATTTCAAGTCCTTCTATACTCCTTCTAACGTCAAGCGGACCCACAGTAATAGACCCCCTCTCGCTCTCCCTGCTCTTGATCTAACTGCTGGGATGCCGAAGAGCTTATAACCATCCAGATTGAAATTAGTTGGATTCACTTCCCAGGTTTCCTGGGCACAAATTACATTATATTTGTTTACGTAATCCAACCATTCTTTATTTTGGAATTTGGCGAGAGACCCGCCACATTCCAGGACAAAGGATAGTGGAGTTGGGGTCGCTGGGGTTGTCGAGGTGGAAGTTCAAGTCTCCAAAGAATATGTTGTTTGTTGAGGCAATGGCGTGGGGTGCGATGAAGTTGGTGATGGTGGTGGCAAAGGGTGTTCGGGGGTGGGAGTCTGTAGACAAGGGTTCCTCCGAGTATGGCTTTTTGGATGGTCTGGCTCTGGAAGTGCAGGTGTTTGACGGAGGGGAAGGTTTTGCTGGAGGTGGTGAGGCGGAAGGTGCTCTTGTGGGTGATGGTGAGGCCCCCTCCTGGGTGGTTGGGGTGGTCTTTCCTCTGGATCTTGTATCCGTCTGGGATGGCTGTGCTGATGTCAGAGGCGGAGGATGCATTGGTCCAGGTTTCTGTGAAGAAGGCGATGTCCGGCGGGAGAGAGTCGAGTAGGTTCCTGGTTTCCATGGCGTGTTTGTGTACAGAGCGTAGGTTGAGGAGGATGCATTTTTGGGTGTCGCCGGTGCTGGCATCGACAGTGTTTGAGGCCGGGTGGTGGTGAGTGTCTGGTGGCAGTAGGAGAACTGGCCTTAGGTCATGTTCGGCGAGCCCTGGTGGCATTCTTTAAGTCTTCCAAGGTTGAGTGCGAGAAGGGTGGTGGTGTCGTAGCGATGGGTAGTGGGAGGTCCAGGGTTCCGGGTGCTGGCCGAGTTGGGTCGCGGACGGGAGCAATAAGTGCCGGCTTTGCGGTCGGCTAGCTACAAAAGTCCTTACCCCAATTGCTGTGCATTTCCCAGGCACTAATGGATGACAGCGCCATGATACCTCCGGTGACAGTGCGCTATACAAAATTCCCTTAACATAACATAACATAACCGCAGAAGGTTCCTCCGCCACCTCCTTCTCAAACTAGGGATTCGAACAATTCCGGCAGATGTGGACTTTTTTCTGAAACAAGCACCTCCACAAGCAACCACCGGAATAATAACATTTCTGGACAAAGCACACAAAATGACAAGAAATCTAAATCCACCTCCAATCATTTCAGAATTGTAGGGTGCAGCGCTAAGAATGCAGGAAAAACAAACTCAACCTATGAGCTTGAGTGTGCAATGCTCTGCCTTTGGACAGTGAACGGCATTATGGGTTGACTGCTTGGAGAGTTCAACCAGCTGGTTAGGGTCATCAACTGTCCCTGCCAAATATTTTCTGCTAATTCTGTGCTGAAACTCTCTTATCCAACCCTTTGATATCTTCCCACAGCCAAACCGAGATGTGCTAATTTTTAATTTGTACCTTTCCTATATTGAACACACTGCTCTTTTAACCTCAGCACAAGGCACTTTTTTTTACTCTAGCCACCTATGATCTAATCTTTGACTATAATCCCCCCTGTTTTATTCTAGCACTATTCATAAGAATTTTCTATACATACCGGCAGTAGGCTAAGATCACTTATACCTTATTACTAACAAACTCTACCCCAGCTCATTTACAGCATTTATCACTTTGTTAATGGTAATGTTAACGTTACTTTTAAAGCGCAACAATCATCCTAGGTAGGATATCACAGCACTATGATTTCTGTGGTAAGCGGTGAGTTGATACTTGAGTAATATAGAATTAATCGGATTTAGGGAAAAGAATGGTTTTCATGTGGCAGTCCGTAAGTCTGAAATCCTTGGGCAGGTCGTTCCATCTGGTTGCTGCCAGGTGGGAGAAGGCACGTCCTCCCATCCTGGCTCTTTTCACTTGGATTGCTGTTGCTCTTGCTGCTGATTGAGAGCAGAGGTTCCTAGTGGGTGCATAGAACTTGATCTTATTTTTTAAGATATAGGGGCCGGTGTTATACAATGCTCTATGTGTTATGCACATCATTTTGAAAGTGGCTCTTTGTCTCATTGGGAGCAAATGAAGCTCTCTTAGGCAGCTCTTGGCTTGGTCATATTTTCTTCTATTGCAGATTGCCTTTGCCGCTGCATTATGTACTAGTTGCAGGTTTGTAGAGCGGTAGTCTGCCATACCCACAAACAAGGAGCTTCCATAGTCCAGCCTGCTCATTAGCAGTGACTGGACCAGAATCTTTCTACATTCAGTGGGTATCCAAGGAAAGACTCTTCTGAGCATTTTCAATAGTGCGAAACCTTTCCCGCAGATTATTGACACATGATTTTTCATAGACAGAGTGTTATCAATAATGACTCCTAGGTACCTTGCTGTCAATGTTGGATTGGGAGGGGTACCCAGGGCAGTGGGCCACCAGCTGTTGTCCCATAGCTGTGTGTGTCCACCGAACAACAGTATTTCTGACTTATCTGCGTTAAGCTTTAGACAGTGGTTATGCATCCAACCAGATGGTTCGGTGAGGCAATTTAACAACCTGTCCTTTGGGTTATTTTCTCCGTCTAGTGTTACCATTAGTTGGGCATCGTCTGCATATGAACAGATATCGATACCCCACTTCCTTGCTATCTCTGCCAGGGAAGATACAAACACGTTGAATAACGTTGGGCTCAATGAGGCCCCCTGTGGGACCCCTTATTTGATGTTCCAGGGGGGAGACGAATAATTGCCCATGCGCACCGATTGAGTTCTGTCTGACAAAAATGATTTCAGCCAGCCTAGTTCTTTTGCCTGGATTCCTTTTGCTGCGAGGGTCTCTAATAGCAGGTTGTGTGGTACGGTGTTGAATGCCGCCGAGAGGTCTAATAATATTAGGGCGACTGTTTTCCCCTGATCTACCTGTGCTCTGATGCTATCCAACATGGCCAGGAGTGTTGTCTCTGTGCTATTATTGGCCCTGAAACCCGTCTGAGAGACATCCAATAGGTTGTTTGTTTCAAGGAAATTAGAAAGCTGCCTGTTAACCAATTTTTCCAGGACTTTTGATAGATAGGGTAGTTGTGATATGGGTCGATAATTGGCAGGGTTATTGATGTCTACACCTGCTTTTTGTATCAGTGGGGTGACTATCACATTTTTCCAGATTGTTGGGAATTCCGCAGATTTTAGTGAGTGGTTGAGTACTTGAGTTACTGCCGGACAAATTATCGGAGTTAATTGCAAGAAAATATGCAAGCTTAAGAGCCAATGTGGGCAGTGGGTAGTCTTATTAAATCGACTGCACACCTCCATATCGTAAGCTTAATAGCTGATGTAGGTATGATGTAGCCCTATTAAATTGGCTGCATTTTTATAAATTAACATTGAGGCGGTTGTTGAGCCCACAATATATTTAATATGAAGCATTATTACTGCAAGCCTAAGAGCTATTGTGGGTAGGCTTTTTGCAAGCCTAAGAGCGATTGTGGGTAGTCTTATTAAATCGTCTGCAGACCTTTAAATCATAAGCTTAAGAGCTGACGCAGGTATGACGCAGGTATGATGTAGCCCCATAAAATTGGCTGCATATTTATATTTCAATAGTGAGGCAGCTGTTGAGCCCACAATGTACCTAATATGAAGCATTACTATTATCATTAATTTTGGCTCACCTTTGTGGGTACTACCTGAAGGTAGCTGATCATAGCGGCACCGTCGATACTGTTTACTCGTTGATTTAAAAGGTAAATACAATATGAACCTCTTTGTGAATCTAGTAGTGGTAATTTTTCCCCAAATTACTAGTATCCTAGATACTGGCTGATTTTATAACGGCCTTCTGTGGCTATACATTGTTAATTAGAAACTGATTAGCTTCAAGATCTCTGTGTTACTCTATTTGAGATATATTCACCACCTAAACAGATCATGGGCGAGTATGTGACAATGCTTTGCACATGATATATGTTGTTATTTTAGCAACATCTGATTAAATAAATCGCAGAAGAGTGTTGTAAATGAGTTGTGTGTGTAGGAGTAGAATTGTGTAATATGAAGATTGTAATTTTTCTATGCGGTCATGCGATGTATATCTTATATTGTGTATTTTTTATTTCAGATACTTTGTTAAAGTGGGATACTATTATTTTAATCCTGAGGAATGTTTTTGGCTTTGAATAATTATATGCCATAACCGAAACGCGTCGATGCAATGTTGGGTGGAGATACACTAAGTCATTGAACAAAGAAACTCCTCTGATTGTGAAATTAAGTATACAACTTGGAGTAGGATTCAACAATTTGTCTGAACTAGTGTACTCTACTCTTTTTAATTGGAATTATTTTCCTTGTGTATTGTCCCATTTTTTCTGGTATTAATTTATGGTGTATCATAATTTATTGTTTTTAATATTGTTTTTAATATACCAAAATAAAATGTACATTTTTTGTATGACTGTATCATGTTTTTCATTTGCTGCTCCTAGTCTGTGGTATTGAATTAACTGTATGCATATATGCTTAGTTTAAAACTGTGGTTAACCTATAAGTTCACCCAAAGGGGAAACTCTATTGACAGTAACACTTCTGTGCATGCATGGTGCTTGTGCTGCTGCTGTTTGTGCGGTACCCACCCCGAGTGAGTGAGGAACCTTGCACTGTTGATGTCCATACCGCACCCATACTTGCAAGGGGCCCGGGCCATGTGTGACACCTCCAAGAAGACACAAGGAGACAGGAGGAACGCCTGTAACTTGTCTAACCACTGGCAATCGCTCGAGTCGCAGCCCGACCCATCCTTCTTCCGCTCGCTGTGTCACTGGAGCCATGCTGGACCAGCTGAAGATCCCCCGTCAGTGTGAAACTGACCCTTGGTTACTTGTGTACGAGTTCTGGGAGGACCTGACCTGGCAGTTCGGGGTAGACTCTTCCTATCAGAGCACGTTCAAGGCTGATTTGCATATGGCCTCTTCGTATTGGAACAGTCAAGGCTGATTTGCATATGGGCTCTTCCTATTGGAGCAGTCAAGGCTGATATGCATATGGCTGGGTCCACACTGAGGTGGCGCGGAGGGCAAAGGAACGATGGATAAAAAATTTGCTAGCATTTGTGCCAAGAATTTTTTATTCTATTAATGACACAGAGGCGAGAATTATACTTTCTCTTTCTTTTACTATAATCACAGCAGCCAATGAAAAATGTTCAATTAATAACAAAACTACATTGCCCATGATGCTCTTGCATCAGTCACGTCCCATCAGCCCCAATAAGAGCCATTAACACAGTCTCATAATCCTCTTTCTTTGCTCTAACTGAAACAGTCCAACTATGAGTCAACAAAAATGATCCAAAAACGTCCTCCAAAATGGAAGTTTAACAGGAAACCAAAGGTCCATATAGAGACTTCAACTTGAAGAATCTTCTATTCGGATTTCTTATCCGCTCCAAGAAGAAAAAACATGAATGACCCGTAATTTCTGTATATTGTGACATTTTTTACATGACATTATGTACAGGTGGGTAAGCATATACAATGATATTGTAACATAGCCGGGTGGAATAATCCTCGCCTCCGTGTCCTTAATAAAATTGAAAATTCTATTACAGGACCGGACGCTTCAGATTATGCTAGTTTAACGCTTATCAAAAACAACAGATGTTATATCTCCCACCGGCATATAATAAAACTGTTTAAAAGTTGATTCAGAGGACCAATCAGCACAACGCATAATGTCCTGAATGTTAGAAACCAACATATAAGACTTAGATGCCATGGCACCTCGAACAGAATGTGGACCAAACATTTGAATGTCAATACTTGCTTCTTGTATAACATATCGAAGCCATATTGCTATAGTAGCAGCCGACACAGGTTTAAAGGGTTTTTGCAAAGCAATTAAAAGTTGTGTAGAACCCTCTGTTCTCAGAGAAAGGGTACATTCTTCATAGATTTTTAAACATTGCACCACACATAACTTGTCATTGCTAGGAAAAGTATTATATTCGATATGTCTTGATAAATCTTTGTACGTCCTGTGATAGTAAAGGAAACTCCTTCCAGAGTAAATACTCTACCTGTTATGTCCAGGGCCCGCATTTCCGATGAACGCCGACAAGCTGACAGACATAAAAACACAGCCAATTTGGCAAATATTTGTATAAAACATTGTTCGCTGGCCAACTATTCAAGAGGAAAATAACCAGAGACATCCCATACACCTGTACACTTAGGTAAAGGAGGATTAGCCACTCGCATGCCCTTAAGGAGTTTAGATATCATTGGGTGCATACCTACCGGTTTCCCATCTACCTGACAACGACCTACAGAAATGGCTGATCTAAAGTTGTTTACCGAACGGTAAGCTAAGCCTTTAGCGGCCTTATCCAAAAGGAAATTCACAATATGGGGCAAGTCTGCCCCCACGGGATCCACGTGCTGTTCCAGGCACCAACCCACCCAGCCTTTCCAGGCTGAAGAGTACCGTTTTCAAGCTGAAGGAGCCCAAACCTGTTTGATGAAAGCTGTAACTTTGTCAGAAAATTCTGGCATTTCCCACTGTTGCCAGAAAGCCGCCATGCCATCAGGGACAGTCGCCCCGAAAGGATCATCAGATGCTGTTCCTTGTGAGGGCCCAGGAGTAGAGACTACGACGAAGGAAGCATCCTGGGGAGATCGCAGCTCATGTCCAGCAACACTGGGAACGAGGGCTGCGATCTCCACAGGGGCGTCACTAGAATCACTTCCGCTCGTTGCTTGAAAATGTGTGATGTCACTCTGGGAATCAGAAGGAATGGTAGAAACGCATAATTCAACGCTCCTGCCCAATCCTGAAGGAAGGCGTCTGTCGCCTTCGCTGATAGGTCCGGTCTCCAGCTGAAAAAACTGGGAAGTTGCCGATTCTGCCTGGAAGCAAACAGGTCTGTCTGGCAAGGACCCCAAATTTCCTGCAACCACTGGAAGATGCTCGACAGTAATTGCCAATCGCTGTAATCTCTGAGGTGTCTGGAATTCCAGTCTGCTACCAAGTTGGATTGCCCAGGGAATGTATTCCGCTATTACCATGATCTGACGACCCAGGCAATAGTGCCAAAAGTCCTTGCCAATCTCTACTAGTAGAGACGATCTCGTGCCTCTCAACTTGTTGATATACCTCACCGCTGAAATGTTGTCCATCCTGAGAAGAATACAACATGCGGTCCGCTTGGGAGATGGTGTCCAAATTGCAAAGGAACACGCTAGGAGTTCTAGACAATTGATATGTAGTGATAATTCCTGGGGAGACCCCCTTCCGCCTGTGGAAATGTCTCCGCAACGTGCTCCCCAGCCCCAACACCTTGCATTGGATTCAATGGTAACCTCGGGCTTTGAGCTGAAAATTGCTCTGCTGTTCCACCCTTCCACGTGGCCCTACCACCACTGCATCTCCTCTCTCCCTTCTTGTGACAACGGGACTAGATCCATGTAAGACAGATCTTTCTAGAGATGTTGGATTTTTAATCTCTGCAGGGCCCTGTAATGTAGAGGTCCCGGATAAATCACTTGAATGGAGGATGCCAGTAATCTGACTACTCTGACAATGGCTCTGAGAGAGTCCACCTGCTTGTTGAGGATTGCCATAATCTCCTTCTTGAGATCTTTCATTTTCGTTTTGGGGAGGCTCATTTGAACCGCCTGAGAGTCTATCACGAAACCCAGAAAATCTATTGTCTGTAAGAGAGACATTGTTATTTGAAGGTGTTGAGAAGCTAACTCCAGACTCTGTGCCATGATTAGGATGTTGTGCAGATAAATAATCATGCGAACATCCTGCTCCCGCAGGTGAACCACAACCGGCTTCATCACCTTGGTGAAGCACGAAGGAGCCAAGGAAAGCCCGAATGGAAGGGCCAAATACTCAAACCATTGATCTCTCCATTGAAATTGGAGGAAGCGCCGGTGTGGTGGAAAAATGGGAATGGAAAGGTAGGCATCTTTGAGATCTAGCCGGACCATCCAGTCTCCCTTGTTCTGTAAATCCGCCAAAAGATGTATCCCCTCCATCTTGAAATGCTTGTAAATGAGAAATTGATTGAATTCTCTCAAGTTCAGGACCAGTCTGTGGCCACCACCCTTGTTCTGTACTAAGAAGATATTGCTGCAAAATCCGTGAGGCCTGCTGTTGCATGGTGCTATCGCGCGTTTTCGCAGTAACTCGGCTATTTTGTTGTCTATAAAAATACATTCTTGTTGGGAAAAATGGAGCGGTCTGGGGTGTGTGTCCTGAAGGGGTGTTCCATAGAAATCCAGATGGAACCCCTGAACTGTTTAAGTAGCCAGGAGTCCTGTGTCAAATTTTCCCAATTTCTAACAAAGAATAGCGTCCGACCCGCCCAATGGTAACAGAGAAATATCTGTTACGCTTACCTGTAGAATTTTGTGCCTGGAAGCCTGCTGTATTCCCACCTCCATGGAAACGGTGTCTGCTGAATTGGCGATGTGTGGGATAGAAGGTGCCCCCTCTTATTGAATCCCACTCTCCTCTGCCACGACCATAGTCGCCTCCCGGGGGACCTTGGTTGTAGAAGCAGCCTGACGAGCGTCCCCTGCCTCCTCCGGCCCTGTTAAAAAGGCCTTGTTGGAAGACATGCTTAATGCCAGATTGTGCTTTATCAAGCAATATAAATGTCCCCAAGTACTTTGACACATCTTTAACAAAACGGTCTCCAAAGAGATTGCCATCAGCGATAGTTCCTAGCTCAGTGGCGGCCACATCAGTAAGATTGGAATCCATTTGGAAAAGAAAGGACTTGCGCCTTTCGGTGGAAATGGCGCAGTTGGCATTGCCAAGAAGGCAGATCACCCTTGGGGTCCATCCTTCCAGGATATCTGGATCCACTGGCGTAGTCACTTCTTTGGCCACCAGGGCCATTTCTAAGACCTTTGCCAAAGGCCCAAAAACATTGAGGAGTTTGTTTTGACACCCGTGCCAAGTGGGGCCGATCCCCTTCTTAGGATCTTTTGCGAACTTCTTCAGAAAAGTGAGAAGGCTGACATTGATCTCGGGGGGTCTCTGCCACCTTGTCCAGCAGATCAGGTCGAGGGCACTCTGACCAGAGCCGATTTTGGGCCTCTTTGTCTCACCCCTTACGAAGATTCTCGTTCAAGTATTCACTAACTTCCGGAGCCGGGGCCCAGTCGGAAGAACGGCGGTGCACAATGTCACTCGAGTTGAAGGTGAAAGGGGTATTAGCTAGAGAATCTGTGTTCAAAGAACTAACTTTCTTAGCTTTCTTTCTGGGAGGAGCTTCCTCATCAGTCGTGTTAGTGTCGGTGTCCCTGTTAGTGTTGTCCGTATCCGCATAAACTCTTTGTTTGCTCTTTGCCTTGCCACCTGTGGAATACCCATGATCTGCTGCTTCGGTCTGGAATAATGAACTTAATACATCAGCATGTGGCCATTGAGTGTCTTTCGCTGCGCTTTTATCAGGAAAATTATCCAGCTTGGGTTTGTTTTTCCCAAACCCATGGCGCTTAGCAAAACTTTCAAGCTGCTTAGTAATTGGTTTTAATGCAGACGCCAATGCTTGTTGCACGGTGTTCAGTACTGTGCTCTCTATAGCCTTGTTCACTGAGGATTGCACAGAGGCGTCCAGAGCCTGCACGATGTTGTCCTCAAGGACAGCCTCTTGCTGTCCCTCATAATAAACTCCCTCCTTGTCGTCTTCATATCTCAATCACTCTTCCATGTTCTCTTCAATAATGAGTATGGTCAGGGTAAATATATATGAGTAATCAAGTAATAGAGGAGTAATGGGGGGGCCAGCCCACTTGCACACAACAGTAATAAACTCAATAGAGTACCAAGCCCCCTCAGCAAAGCTGTAGTCAAGTTATTGCAGCCAGCAGGTGTGGAAGCCAAAAAAGAACTTATTGGAGCGTGTGCTCACTCCCTCAAGGCGATGTCTCTTACTGCCGATCAAGTGTCCAACTCAGGAAAAGTTTCCATGTGAAAGCGTTAAAAGTTGCTAAAACAGGGCATTCACGGCGTGCGCAGCCCAATGCTAGCCCAAATGGAGCCCAAAAACAGTCAAAAATGAGCCCAATTGGGCTGCGCACGTCGGACGTGAACCACTGGGCTCTTGTGGTGTTGTCGGGCGATGAGGGTAGTCCTGAACACCTGTGCGATGAGCGCGCGACCGGAGAACGGTCTGAGAAACCGCCAAAAGAGGAAAGGTACTCCCGCACTTGTTGGCGCAAATAAAATAAAATAGGGGCAACGTAGCAGCGCTACTAACCGGGTCAAAGACCCCCTCCGTAAGCGCGATATTCGAAGCTCACAAAGCCTGCAAATCACAGAATAAAACTTCAAGCACCACAGTGCACAAGGGGGACTTGGGGGGGGGCAGCCGACCCCTGGGAGGTCCCCCCCCCCCCCCCGGGCTGTTTGGGAGGTTTGGGTGGTGGCCATTTTGGAGCAGTCTGTCATTTGGGCTATTTTGGGCTTCTTTTAGTTGTTTATGGAGCCTAACCTATAAGTGTGTTGGGCTCCTCCTCCCGGCCACCATTTTAGGCTTAGGTGACCTGGTGGCCGGTTGGTATTGTCAGTTAGTTTTTGTTGGTCTTTTTCAGTAGGCAATTTGTGCAGTTTTGCTTGTTTTTTGAGCATTTTTGTCATGGCTGGTGAGGATTATCGCGTGCTTGAAGCGATACGCCTGCTTAGCGAAGCGGGCCGCTTGGATTTGGTCATAGGTGACCGGGAGCAGGCTGGACCGCAGCGCCCTCAGCGTTTGGCATCTGCGGGAGTGTCGGCAGTGGTGGCGGCGTGCTTTTCCCCAAAACACCGTCGTCATGAGGGGGTAAGTGACCGAGACCGCTCTAGAATTAGGAGAGCGGCCCTGGGTGTGAGGGCTCGGCGGGGGAGTGGTTCTGGGCTCTCTGAGCCGCTGGGCGCTGAGGGATTTCCGTTGGGCGGGCCCGCGAGTGCTGGAGGGTTTCAGGCTGCGCCGGTTTCAGTTCCGGTGGCAGCCTTACGTGACAGAGCCGCTTCGGCTCCAATACTTAGAGGTCGTCGTGCCTCTAGGCAGCGTGGCTGTACTCGGTGCTCCGCCTCGGCCTCCGCGGTGACCGTTAGTGACATCACTGGCGGGGGAGGGGCGGAGGCTGTAGCAGGGTTTACGTTCTCCCACAGAACTGTGCACGGAGATCTAGAACCTGGGTGAGTTAGGGTGACCCAAAACTCACCTTTGTTTCAGAAATCCCCTTACCAAGCTAGCTACAGTGTCTCATCGGTAGTAATAACTTCCCAATGACTTAGACAATCCAGAACATGAACTTAGGGTACCTCAGGTATCGTGGAACACATGAACACTCTTTCGTTATATAATCATTACAAACCAAAACTGGGAGGCAAAGAACACACGTGCAAGTTTGAAATGTTTATTTTTCAATGCAAAGTTCTCAAACGCAGTATCTTGTATAATATCAACATACATATTATAAAAGTCAGAGTTAGCAGCATAGTCACTAATCCATAATAAGCAAAAGGTGATAGCATGTTATAATGCAAAATCTATAGAATTCTGTATCACCTATATTTCGCGCACCCTATTTAGCATATTATATTATATCTAAGAAGGTCTCATTTGGGTTCTAGCAGGGCGGGCCCATACCTCTAATTCTCAGTAGGAGTAGATCACATCAACAGCTACCAGCTCTCTGCATGCGAAGCATCAAGTGTGTTGATTCATTCCCTGTAACTATCTTAAACCCGAGTAGAGCCCCATGTGGGCAGCAACATTATTTGTGTTATGTCTAATGTGGTGCGAGGATCAGGCCTTCAGCAACCTTGTGTTAGGTTATTCTTAGAGGGTGCAGTTCTCAGTGTGCAGACATTTGTACCAAGTGTACCAAGCACGACTGATATCAGAGCAATAACATATTATTCTCAAATAAATCACATCTTTCGTCTAGGTTGAAAGCTACAATAACAATTAGGTGTCGTGCGCAAACTGAAGCCGAAGGAAAATATGGCGTTTAAACATTTAATAAACTCATGCTAACTTAACACAATATATAGAAACGCAGTAACCATATGACACCCCCCCCAATGATCCGAGGACGGTCAAAAAAGGAAAAAAATAAGCCAATACTACAAGAAAGGCAAAACATGAAAGCAGACTTCAACAATATTGAGCCAAGCTAAATGTATGTAAATGTATATAAAAATCAATAATACAAAATATGTATGAATGCCTATAGTGGCCACACAAAATATTAAAAAAAACTTGAACTTGAGGCCATTTATAAAATCATAGGCCCAGAACATATCAAAAGTCCAATGTTCGTAATAGAAAAGGCACCATTCAGAATTACCAAAAAGTCACGTGCCATAATAGCGAAAGTCTCCAAAACCACTCATGGGTGGATAGAATAGGCAAAATAGGTAGCCACAGCTTCCAACATGAAATCACTGTCATCATCCGAAAACAGTTCAGCCATCCAATTAAGTAATGGGAAAGAACATACGTGCTCCTCCAACACCGAATCCTCTAGCAACATCAGAGGACAACTCAGTGGGTTCTCGAGAACGCTATGTGCCAGAAAGTCATGCGCCGCTGCGGATATGTCCCACTGACCCATTAGTCCATGCATCGCTGCCACGGCCATAACCCTTTCGCCAGAACAAACCAACTCGTGAGCAACTACGGGGCTCATCAGCTGATCAAAATCGACGTCAGGAGAAGTCGGTAAGCAGAGACACAAATCAATGGCCCAGTCGAAATCACAGCTCAGGCAATGAAACACAGGCTGGACACATGTGAAATAGGA
Organism: Lissotriton vulgaris; assembly: GCF_964263255.1. Lineage (NCBI taxonomy): Eukaryota > Metazoa > Chordata > Amphibia > Caudata > Salamandridae > Lissotriton > Lissotriton vulgaris. The sequence continues at coordinate 41,673 of NW_028246088.1, read as the reverse complement.
AAATCGAAACGATAATCCAAAAGCCGTGCTTAAAGTCGCAAGCGGCAAGGAGCCATAGTAATCAAGCATCCGGTTGCGAAACAGCATCAGTAGGTGCTGAGCGTTTTCTTGTGCAGGATGGGCATCCATGTTTAATAAAGCAAAATATCACCAGCACGCCTGCAGCTAAAGCCAGCAAAACAGGTATTCCTCCAAACAAGCTTGCGAATATAGAATGAAAAAACGCAGGGATAATACCAAATACTTTTTCAAACGTAGTCACGAGACCACTGCTAACCAATTTAAAAAAATGTGCTAGGCCATTTGTGGAGGAGGCATTAAAGATTTGATGAACCAGCTCGCAGAAATGAAACGGCAAATCAGTATTTAAAAGTGCCTGCACCTCTGTGCGTGTGTTAGCTATGTGAAGGACATAAGTTTCGCGGGCCGAGCTCAGGGCCACTTCTTTTTGAGACAATAGGGCTCTTATTCGGCTCAAACCATTGAAGTCCGCTCTCAAGGTTGGAATTCTTGGCCAAATGGAAACATCTGAATTCCCATGCGTGGGTGGATATAACACGTTCTTGCAACACACCACACGTTCTGATACAGTAACCACATATGCGATACCGACCATTAACCCACAACACAGTTCGTTGTTCAAAAGCAAATAACTACTGTTAGACAACAAAGTGAATGTGGGAACTATTGCAGGAACCGGTGTGCCTTTTAAAACACAGGCTAAATTTGGTTTGTCCTGATTACAAGAACCATATAATTGGATGTGCCTGCATATCAGTGAACGGTCAGGCGACTGTGTGCATTCTACACCATTCAGATTCACTTCCTGCCCTTCTTTCAGACATCTGTATGTGTATGGTAAAGACCATGTCTCATGTAGGAAAGCACTGCCTAGTGGTTCATATCGCCCGATAGCAATATATCGCATACAATTTGTAAATTTATACAGAGCAAACGGTAAAGTAATAATACCATGGAAAAGCCATGTAGCAGCAGCTGCCTCAGCTACAGAAAAGGGCAAAGATTCTAATTTTTCAATGTGTAACAGAAAATGATGCATCTCGCATGGAAAGCATGCGCTGCTTTTCAGTCAAATTAAACGGGGCAAATAATGATGAGACGTTCATATAACTCCAAGGCACTCGACCAGACTTCAGAGTCTGTAGTGTCCAGGCAACCTGCATAACAGAACGCAATTGATTTTGACCATGATATAATACGGACACTTCATCATGCACAATGTCAACAACAGATGAAACAATATTGTTTAACGTGTAAATTCGGGAAGAAAGCGTGTTAATACTGTTATCAACCACTGCAAGTACCTTTTCCAAATTTGCTTGGTCAATTGCCCTTAGGCGCTTAGCAGCCTCAACTTGAGACACTTTCCAAATTTCATTGTAAACAGCATAAATCCACCGTTTAGACCTACCCTTAACTGGGCCTTTTATAAAATCGTTTAAATCCACATTTTCAGTCAACTGAGATAGATGTAGTTTAACTGCAGCTAACGTGGATTGTTGTAACCAATTCTGACACAGTTTCCCTACAGAGTAAGTGGTGACAGTATAATCAGTTTCAAAACGGGGATCTGGTCGCACTTGTGTGAACCCTTCAGCCAACCCTAGAAATCGACGTTGGCAAGAATCAGAACTCCTTTGCCACAACAGCCAACCTTTAGGATCCAAACTGGATATATTAAAGGACGAATTGTGTAACAGAGACTGTATCTCATTAATAGACAAATCTGAAAAATTACCCCATCCTGAATATTCTTCTAATTCGGGGATAATTGGTATATTTAATTTTTTAGAAGTAGCCAATCCAAAGCATGTTGTTTGGGAAATAGTAGAATTTAGAAACAACATGTGATTCGGGATGAGACATGCGCGGTGCAAAGCCTCAGTGCCTTGTACCTGCCAATCTTTGGTACCCCAAACCGATTTAAGGTCAATTATTCCTTTCCAGAACTCGTAGCCATCTAAAGCCAATCTGTCTAGAAAGGACTTCGAATACAGCAACTTTGTATCGGTAAGTCTAACTTTGGACATGGACTTTTCTGTCATTCTGAAATAAAAGGACTCAGGATTTGATTGATTGAAATCTGTAAAATAGCTGTATTTTTTCAGAAATGTACTGGAGCTTCCAATTAAAGGAGCTGGGCAGTGCTCCCATTGCGTGTAATTCACAGCAACCCTTCTGGAATTCGTCTTATGGAGAAAATGATTACCATAATGTTGGAAGCAAAACAAATCACCATAATTAATAGAATCTAAATATAAGTCTTCAGCATCAAAAGCCGTATAGTATTTTAAATCAGAAAATAATGCTTCTACGGCCTGAATATCCCAATCATCAGAACGTATATTTTGTTTAATCACATCTCCCATGTTTACTCTAAGCACATTCGGAACATTAATCACTTCAGTGGGCCCATGTATCTGAAATCTAACCGCATCCCACACAATCCCATCAAGGACAGGCCAAGCAGTAATGTTAACTGTATTTAAGTTTCGTTTCAGTCTGTGCGCAGAATGTGAAGAGGAAAGAGGGGCCAATGTTCCATTAAGGTACCGAATTCCTGTTCTTTCTTTAACGTAGTGACCATCGATCAGGCGGAAAAAATAAAACACAAAACCAATTGACATAAAAAGGTAAAACGAAAATAGGATCAACCAAATGTATGTCCAAGGGGGAATTAAAAAATGTTTTTTAAACAACGTTGCATATTTTGCAAGAGTTGAGGGTTTCTTTGAAAGTTCCGAAACAGAGTCAAAAGAGAATCTGGACTGGTCGGCCAAACGAGTCTGTAAATCTGGCATCGATAAATCAGCAGGATAGGTGTAGTTCAACTCATCAATGTTAGTAACAGGAATAGTATTTAATAAAGGACTGGATATAGCAGGCATCTCGAGGGACACCTCCTGTTCTGCACCAGATGTAATAGCTAGCACAGAGTGCCTCACCATGGAAGGACAGGATACAGCCGGTGTCATGCTATGAAGAATCGGCCACCCTGTGTGTCTTGACATTGTCAATAGAAATAAATCTGTTTTCCTTACGACCTGGAAGTGGTGGTAAAATGACTGTTCTTGTGCCCTTCACTCCAAGAACTCGAACCGGTGTCCGATATGAGGGACCAAACTCTTTCTTGTTATCGATCTTCTCTCGAACCAGTTCTCCAACTTGGGGTAGCCAGCCAACTACCGGGATCTGCAGCGCATCATCTGATGTGGAGGGCAAATGTTCCTTTGCAAGACTGTCTCTGGTCTTTTGTAGATTCTGTAAAACATTGCAATGTTCATCTACGTCAAAGGCCGTGGCCTGGGCCTTGCAGTCTAGCCCATCGAGGTCAGGGACATACATCTTGACACCAAAGAGCATTTCGTACGGGGTCCGCCCACCCAGAGACCTTCTAGGGAGATTATTAAGCGCATGCAGCACGCCCATGAGGTGGGCTAACCAGTTTCTGCCAGTGCCTATAACTCGAGCTGTCAAAGATTGCTTTAAGTCGCGGTTCATTCGTTCAACTACACTATTGCCCTCGGGCCTGTAGGGACTCGAAAACTTGACTTGGACCCCCAACGAAACCATAGCATCCTTATACGCCTTAGAGGCGAAAGCCGGACCCTGATCCGAATGGAAGGTACCACAGGCAAAAATTCCCACAAAGACTCGCAAATCCTTAATGACAGTCCGTGAATCAGCGCTCCGATGTGGCCATACCCACACAAAGCGTGTGCATGAATCAACTGCTACTAAGATGTATTTGTATGCAGTATCAGATGAAAATGGACCGCAGTGATCCAAATAAACGCATCCAATCGGTTTATTCGAGATGTACAACTGTGTCTGAGGCGGACGCGCAGCAGTTGAAGGTTTAATCTGCTGGCAAATGTCACACTGAAGGACATAATCGCGCGTCTGTTTGTACAGTCCCCGCCACCAGAACCTTTGTCGTAGCTGAGTTACAGTGGCTGAGATGCCCGCATGCGCAGACGCCACACCTTCATGAGCCGCTGCAATCAAAGTAGCCCTGCGATCTGAGTTGGGAACTAGACGTTCACCAACATCAGGAATTTTCACATAAGGAACCTTATTGGGACTTAAGTGGTATGTGTATTTAGAAGGGAACCCCGCAGGATATTTACTTTCCTTCTCTGTTGCAGCAACAGCTGCCAAGATGTCATCATCTATTTTGCTTTTGGACCTCGTGACTGCTGCAACTAAGTATTTTGATACCACTGACTTCGCTGCTTCATCAGCAAGCGAATTGCCAACAGCGTGGACCCCCACGCGCTGATGACCGAGAGTATGAATCACAAACATGATTGGCAACTTCTCTTTAAGTTCCGCCACTCGGACCCAGATCATTTTATGTTTTATTGTGCTACCTTTGGAATCACGAAACTCATTCTGAATCCAAAAGAACAAGTTTTCATTGTAAGACTGGACACAGTAGTAAGAGTCACTTACGATCAAAGTCGTCACACTAGGATCTGCGTACTCCAATGCAAGCATCAGAGCACGAAGCTCTGCTAATTGTGCGGTGCAGTCCCCAAGCGTCTGCGTGTGCACAACACTGGACTTGAACTCATCGTTCACCATGGCACCGACCACAATGGCGCAAGCGGAAACGTAGGCATGTTTAGAGCCATGCGCAACCTGCGCCGAACCATCAGTGTAAATGATGCAATGGAAATCCTCCAACGGCCGCATTGCTAAAGGAGCAGGATGAACAAATTCATACTGTAAATACTCCTGCGACCGTAAAGTGGCGTCAAAAATAAACGTGACATCCTGGGACGTCAAGGATGCAGCCCATTGAATCCACCGAGGGTGCAAAGCTTTGGAATTAGGTACACTGGCTTTCGTAACTGCCTACAAGGCAGGACACGGGGTAACAACCAACATGCGTTTTCCTTGTGACAGGGCACGTTCTTTAAGAATTGCCATCTGCACAGCCGTTAAAACTTACTCCACAGTGGAAAAGCGCAATTCAGCCGAAGTGTACAAGTGTGACTTGTAAGCAATAGGTACTGTATCTCCTTCATTAAAAGTCAGGTACGTGAAACTCACCGCCCCAGGGATAATTCTTATCACCAGGTTGGTCTGGTTATCACGATTCTGTAAGTATTCAGAAGCGAGCAAATCAGCTTGCAAAGACTGCAGAATGGCTGAATGCTCAGGCAGCCAGCATGATTTGGAAAAAGATGGTTGTATCAAAGCATATAAAGGCTTGATACGCTGGGCATATTCCGGAATGCAAGTCCTCCCGAAATTCAAGAAGCCCAGTAGAGATTGTAATTTTTTCAGCGTTGTCGGAGAGCGCAACTGTGCGCACTTCTCCAGGAAATGGGGTGCTAAACCCTTCCCCTCGTTGTTAAGCTCGTAACCTAGAAACAACACTGTGTACTCTGCAATGTGCGACTTTGCAAAGTTAAACTTGTAACCTATGTCAGCAAAGTTACAAATTATGCTATTTACTCGACACAGATGCTCCCAAAGATCGTCGTCTGTGAGATAAATGTCATCCACTTACGAACAAGCAACTGGGTCGATGCCCTCCAGAAGAGAGACAATGCGGGCGGAGAATACTCCAGGACTGTTCTTATAGCCCATTGGGAGACGCCAAAACATTTTTTGCACACCACCGCATGTAAAACTGGTCCATTGCGAACTTAGACCGTCTAATCTATGGGCATAAAAACCATTGGTAATGTCAAGCGTGGTTTTGAACCGTTTACGCTCGAGACTATTCACTAACGCAGAGCCATGAGTATTCTGTACTGCACAGTTACGGCAATGCGAGTTCAAATGCCTATAATCCAAAACCAAACGATATGAGCCGTCCGGCTTGTTTACAGTAAAAAGGGGGTTATTCATCGGTGACACACACATTTCAATTACACCTTGATATTCCAATTGTTCAAGGATAGCCGCGACTGAAGCTTTGGCTTCACGCCGTATGGGATATTGAGGTTGAGGCTGCGGCTGAGACCGTAAAGGAATCTCGTGGCTCGGAGACAATTTATCCCAGCCACACTGATTGCGGTACACAGCCGGCGCAAGCGCCAGAGCCCACTCTTCTGCAAAATGCAGCACTTCCACTCTCGATACAGTGTGCGCGAAACTGGGGAGGATCACCTGCTCCCCTCGCGGAGCTGAGAGAACAAAAGGTGGGGGCCAGTCAGCCTCCGAAAGCAAAATGTCATACGTAGACGAGAGATTTTCCCAAAATACCCCTTTTACAGTTCGCTGCATGTCACCTTCAATTAACAGGACAATTTCAAAAAGACGTTCAGGGGGAGCAACATGCGTATCAGCAGTTTCAATCACAACATAAGTATCAGTCGCTGTCACCTTCAACAGTGGACGGAGGGCCTCTCTCACTATGGTAATCTCTGCCGCGCTGTCCAGCAAGGTCAGAGCCCACGTCAGATTCCGAAGCCGCGTTCTCACTATCTGGGGCATAACGATGCGCTGTCAGGGTGGCAACTTTCTTTGTGGCAAACTGTGGTCTCTTGGGCGTAGCGCCTTCCTGCTGCTCTCCACCGTTACGCGGGCGGAGCTGACCACGTCCTTGCTGGCCACCCCGGCCCCTGCCGCCCCCTCCACCACCGGTTGACGGAGCCGATGAGTCCTGAAAGGAACGAGGAGAGCGTTGGTCAGAAGCCTGAAACCTTTCAGGCGATTTAATCATCGCGCGGTCGCGCAAATCATAAACACGATCCGACTGCGCAGGCAACGGAGACGCAGGAGCAGAAACCTGTGTTTGTTGTTGTTGTTGCTTACCCTGATTCTGCTTTTTAGCCCAATTTTGTTTCTTGGACTTTGGCTGACCACTAGTTTCCGAAGACTGACCCTGGGGCTGCTTTTTCTCTTTATCAGGAAAAACCTTAAGCCCCTTTGCATTGCGGCCAACCGTTTTATAAGCAGCCACAATAATCCTTGCCAACTGACGGGGTCTATCGGCCTCGGGAATCAACGCTAAAGCGTTAGCAACCTGAAAGTTCACTGCATCTCCCTTGACATTTGCAAGGATCAGATCGCAAACCACATCAAAGGTGCCACACAGCCGCATACCCAATTCAACCGCCGAATCCGGTCCGTGTTCTTCCTGAACACGTTTAAGGACCGCACCCATATTGGTCACAGACGGGGTGCCATAGCACCTCGAATAGACCGCTGCAAAAGTCTTACCCCAGGTCTCACAGTCAACAAGTTCAGGTGCCAAATCTTTCGGTAAACTAAGTGTAAGAATCCGGTGCTTATCACCAGGATTCGTATTAGGAAACACAGCTTCTAGCTGGCCGAATTTCTCTGCAAGCCAGAACGGAAAATCATCCTTGTCCTGCGGCTTTTTGCCCATCACGGAATTCACCATGACAGGATTGATTTTCAAACCAGCCTGTTCTGCACGAAGCTGAGCGCCCCTAGGGGCTTCGTCTTGGACATTACGGCTAGTGTAATGAACAAGCGCTCTAATCACTGCCACTGCGACTTCATGAAGTTGCCGCAGAACAGCAATGCCACAAGTGGCTCGAATAGGGTGAGAGTGAATCCAGCCAAAGCGGGCCAAGGTGTGCCCGGAATGGACAAAGGACCCAACCTCGGAGCGGTTAAAGCGTGTGGTAGGGCGCCACCAAACCAAACTCCATGCTGCCAAGCGTCAATAGGAACCTCCCGTGCTCTGTACAGAGCATACGCAGCCGGTACAGCCGTAGCAGTGTAGGAGTGGAAAACACCAGAATTAGCGTTCACCGCCGGAAATGTCACCCACGAATAAAACAGTTCGTACGGGTAAGCATGTTCCGCACTCACCACTAGAACAACAGCCAAGCCTTCCACAGGTACATTATAAGCCCGCAAATGGTCACGCACCGCAATGCGACTATGCTGCGGAATGTCCACGGCTTGTGCCATGTCAGCACAGGAAATTGAAAAAACAAAGAATACTTTGTAGCACAACTGGGTAGTAATTCAAGGAAACCGTTTTTAGATAGATTCAAGCTTGAAAAGACCTATTTCAAAAATAGGTAGGTTTTTCCGACACTGCCGTTTACCGGAAACGGGAATGTAGGTGTTAAGGTTTGAATGATATACTACTCGAGTGTCATGATATAAGGCCAACAACGTATGGGCGCCATGTAGCAGGGTTTCCGTTCTCCCACAGAACTGTGCACAGAGATCTAGAACCTGGGTGAGTTAGGGTGACCCAAAACTCACCTTTGTTTCAGAAATCCCCTTACCAAGCTAGCTACAGTGTCAATGGTAGTAATAACTTCCCAATGACTTAGACAATCCAGAACATGAACTTAGGGTACCTCAGGTATCGTGGAACACATGAACATTCTTTCGTTGTATAATCATTACAAACCGAAACTGGGAGGCAAAGAACACACGTGCAAGTTTGAAATGTTTATTTTTCAATGCAAAGTTCTCAAACGCAGTATCTTGTATAATATCAACATACATATTATAAAAATCAGAGTTGGCAGCATAGTCACTAATCCATAATAAGCAAAAGGTGATAGCATGTTATAATGCAAAATCTATAGAATTCTGTATCACCTTTATTTCGCGCACCCTATTTAGCATATTATATTATATCTAAGAAGGTCTCATTTGGGTTCTAGCAGGGCGGGCCCATATCTCTAATTCTCAGTAGGAGTAGATCACATCAACAGCTACCAGCTCTCTGCATGCGAAGCATCAAGTGTGTTGATTCATTCCCTGTAACTCTATCTTAAACCCGAGTAGAGCCCCATGTTGGCAGCAACATTATTTGTGTTATGTCTAATGTGGTGCAAGGATCAGGCCTTCAGCAACCTTGTGTTAGGTTATTCTTAGAGGGTGCAGTTCTCAGTGTGCAGACATTTGTACCAAGTGTACCAAGCACGACTGATATCAGAGCAATAACATATTATTCTCAAATAAATCACATCTTTCGTCTAGGTTGAAAGCTACAATAACAATTAGGTGTCGTGCGCAAACTGAAGCCGAAGGAAAATATGGTGTTTAAACATTTAATAAACTCATGCTAGCTTAACACAATATATAGAAACCATATGACAAGGCCTTATCGGAGCGTGAGGCATTGGTTTTTATGCCGATGCAGGGCAGGCGAGACGAGCCTGGTATTGAAGTGTTTTTTTCTACGCAGGGCAAGGATACACAGACTGCTTTTTCAGCGCCAGGGGAGGTTCCCAGAGAGTTGTTGGTTACACCTTCTCGCACACATGGTGTGTCTTTCCCAGCAGCTAAAGAAAATGTTTCTTTGGCAGGTGGGGTTGTTGTAACTGGGGGAGCCGGGGTTCCTGTTAGCCCATTGTTGTTTTCTCCCCCTGTATCTGTTAGGGGTGAGGTTTTTTCTGTGTGCAGTGGATCGGTGGGGGAGGGTGAGTGGGCGCAGATGGGGGGTCATGAAGGGTCTTCCCTTTTGCAGTCTGGTTTCCGGGATGAGGCTTTGGTATTTTCGCATGTTCCTTCTTTTTCCAGGGCAGTGGACAAGGGTGCGGAGGGGTCTTCTCACGTAGGGGGACAGTTGAGTGAGCCTCACCCGGGGGTTAGGGTTCGGTCTTGGGGGGGCCTGGATATTTTTCCATCTTGGGCGGAAGGGCTGAGGGACGCCTCTAACGTACAGGAGAGTGAGGGTCATGGAGGTATGGTTGCATTGTCTGGTGCGGTGAATTTTCCAGGTTTACAGGTTGGTGGGAGGGGTAGGGTTTCAGGTGCTTTGGAGGGGACTGTGGGTCAGGGTTCACTGGTACAGGGTCCGGCGTCTGCGTTGGTTCAAGCTTTGTTGGCCTGTAGTAGTGATGAGGAGGTGTATGGCCCTTCCCCCTCTCCCCCTCAGTTGAGGGCTGTTCTTAAAGGGAAAGATCATGTTGGTTCGGTTGATTTTCGGGAGAGTGGTCAGAGTGTTGGTAGGGCGGCAGTTGAAGTATCTTCAGCTTCTGGTGATGTATGTAGTAAGGGCCCCGGCACATCAGTCCGGCCTTTTTCTTTTCAGGTTAGGGAGCGGTCTGGAGCAGCGGACTTGGTAGGGCGGCATGCAGCCCAGTTGCGCCAAGGTGAAGGGAGGGTGGAGCCTGGCGCAGCACGTCCCGTACCATCGAGGGATCCCGTCGTGGCCAGCAAAAGCAGGTTCAGTGCGACCTCGATGGCCCCAGCGAGGGAAGTCAACACAGGCAGTGTAAGTAGGTCAAGCGCGACCTTGCTGGCCTCATCGAGGGACTACAGCGCAGTTCATAGGAGCAGGTCCAGCGCGACTTCTCTTATTCCTCAGGTTCTTCAATCTCACAAATTGATTTTGCCGGTGGAGAAAGCTTTTGTGAGTGGTAACAGTGGTGGAGTGCACCGGCGAGTTCAGTCGGCCTCCCCGCCACGGTCACAGTTAAGGGTTGGTAAGGCCCGTGAGCGTTCGCATACCTTTGAAAAAGTTCAGAAGAATGTGGTGTTGCCTGCCCCTTCCCAGTTGGATGAGTCGTTAATTCTTGACTATGATGAGGATAGCCCAGAGGAGGGTGAAGTGCGGGACATGGTGTCTGGGGGGGCATTTTCATGTCTCTCGTAGTTCTTTACAGGCACCGGTGGTGCAGACTCGAGCGGCGTTGTCCAGACCACGAGAGTTCGGCCCCCCAGTGAGGGCTCCTCGTAGGGCGGATGAGGTTTCACGTGTGGCATGGAGAGCGGAGCCAAGTCAGCCTCCTTTGTTGCGTCCAGGTGAGAGTGTGGGTCCTCAGGTACAACCAAAAATGATGTCTGTTGGGATTGGGGAGGATTTGGTATCTGGTGGGACTGATGGTAAGTTATATAAGGGTCGCATTGTGAAGGATCAAAGTGTAGGTACTACAGAAGATGATAAAGGTGAGGGGGCCAAGGTAGACAGTTGCACTTCCACAGTGGGGTTGGACACGGCAAAAAATGTCTTACACAGTAAGGAGTTAAAAATTAAAAAGTTGCCCTATATGGGCATTACTAAGCCTTTGGGGGCTCATTTAATGCTGAGCACTAAAGAGAGGATATGGAATGGTGAGTACGTTGAGCTTTTAAAGTTATTACATAGGGAGGTCCGTGCTAAAGAAGGTTCTAAAGAGGAGGAATACGAATTAGCCAAGCGCCCCAAGGTCCCTTTGAATATTGAAAACTGGACGGCGGCCTTTTTGATTTATGCCAGCGTTTATTGTGAGAAGTTCCCTGAGCGCTGCGTCTCACTGTTTAAATATATGGATGTGATGAGGAGTTCAGGGCGCGCATGGCTTGGGACCCGGAGGCAAAATGGGGGGAACTGGACACGGATCTCTGGCAACACACTATGGGTTCCTCTGCTAGTGGTAAGACAATTGTTACAGCTAGTGGTTTTCCTTTGGTTTATCACCCCTTTCAGGTGCGACCCACCCAGGGAGGGGTGGGGGCCATTCCGTCAGCGCAGTCCAGTTCCGGGACCTGCTGGGATTTCAATAAAGGGGCATGCAATAGAGAGTTTTGTAAGTTCCGACATGAATGTTCCCAATGTGGAAGGAAAAATCACCCCTTGTCGAGATGCTGGGGGCCTAGGCCTTCAGGTGGTCAACAGTGGCCACAGCAGGGTTCGGGACCTCACGTCACACCACAGCCTCCTCCAGCTCCCAGGGGAGGGAAATCTTCGCCAGGGGTTGGGCCCAAAGGCTCATACACCGGTTAATGTCCTTCATTTGGCTGACGCCTTGCAGGGTTATGAGTCTGCTGAGTTGCTAAAGTTTTTATTATCAGGTTTTCAAGAAGGTTTTCATCTGGGTTATGAGGGTCCTCGTCTGAGGCGTTGGTCTAAGAATCTAAAATCAGCAAGCGAACATAAGGCTGTGGTCCAGGAGAAGTTAAATAAAGAAGTGTGTGAGGGCAGAATGGCAGGTCCTTTTGATGATTGGCCTTTGGAGAATCTAATCATTTCTCCCATTAGTGTGGTCCCCAAAAAAGGACCGGGGCAATTTAGGCTCATCCAACATTTGTCATGGCCAGAGGGTGGGTCGGTAAATGATTTCATTGACGATGAAGCTGCTTCTGTGTCCTATTCTTCTGTTGATGTGGCTATGGCATTGGTAGTGGCAGCGGGCCCTTCTGCTCTAATGGCAAAATGCGATATTAAATCTGCATTTAGACTGCTTCCAGTCCATCCTGAGGATTGGAGTCTTCTGGGTATCCATTTCCTTGGGAAGTGGTACATGGACAAAGCATTGTCAATGGGCTGCTCCATGTCATGTGTATTGTTTGAAACTTTCAGTACGTTTTTACAATGGTTTTTCACACAACAATGTGGACATACGTTGGTCACACATTACTTGGATGATTTCTTTTTTGTGGGTGCTGCAGATTCTTCAGACTGCCAGAATGCTCTGTTTACGTTTCAAAAACTTATGGATCATTTGGGTGTGCCACTGGCTCCTGAGAAGACCATGGGTCCTTGCGCGACCATGTCCTTTTTGGGAATAGAAATTGACTCACAGTCTATGCAGGCGCGTTTACCACTGGACAAGTGATAGAATTCAGTTTTCGATGCCTCACTCATCCCCATTTTTATATGCGAGTTAGCATCATGTGACTAACTGATAAAATGCGTATATATGCACGTGTTCGCATTACTCTTGCTTATGACATTATTATTCAATTATATGTGTGACGATATTAGTTCCTTAGCTTAGCCCGTGTGCCTCCATTTTGTATATCCCCCTGAGCTTGCGAGTCGCACTCGCACATCTGCCCCTCCCGTAGGAATAGAGAATTTCACTAAGACAGCAGTTTTCGTTTCTCAGCTAACGGTGGCCGAAACTAACAAGTCTCTTTATCAGTAATGTTCTCATGCCCCAGAGACGCTGAAGCCTAGCTCCGCGGCCTTGAGTAAAGATAGCGATGTATCCCTTGCAGGTGCAGATGCCTACTGTATGAGGACATTGTTCCTCTGTCTGGGTTTCAGTAATTTTCCAGAAGGGGCGTACCCCAATGAACTGTGTTGCATTATAATGTACTGCTGTGATGAAGAGAGTCAGTCCTCTCGTTCGCACTCCTAGGAGTGAGGTCGGACAGGGCCCTCTCATATGAGTGTGTTTGGCCTAATAAAGACTATTGTTTATTCTTCTCCTCTGTCCGGCTGACTTTCTACAGAATTCCTATAGGTGAGTGCGGTAAGTCACTTGGGTGGAGTTGAGCCACGCTTATCAGATGGCGCCCGAACAGGAACCCCGCGATAGAGATCTTTCTCACCCGTAAGTGGGTAGCAGAAGACCGGGGACCCGCTGGTCGGCACGGTGGGCCCGGGTACCCATCTGATGCCGAGCTTGATTCTCGCAGCGCTGCCCCACCCTGCTGATCGGGAGAGGTCCCGGTTCGGATCTTATGCCGGGGTCCAGAAGGCGGAACTCAGAGCTGACCGTGTTGGTCCTGGCAGCCGGAGGTGGAGAACGGTAGAGGTCGGTACCGCGTACGGAAGGTGAGTGGTCCACCTGTGATTGTTTGAGGAACTAGAGTGTTCCGGGAGACTAGGGTGTCTCCAGTGGTTTGAGGAGCCGGTGTGCTCCTGGGGCTAGTGTGCTCTGGGGAACTCAGAGTGCGAGCAGGCGCTCTGACAGACTTGACGAGGTTGGGAGAATATTTTAATATATTGTTTGTAGTAATCCGACCGGATGGTACTGTGGTGAAGGCGTGGCTCATTACGGGTGGACTCCGGAACTTACCCTGAACTCCTAGAGTGGTGGTTCAGTGGAGGTGAGTCCTAGGTCTCCCGTGGTAAAGTGCGCAGTGATCCATAGTGCCGCACGGGGAGCGGATGTGTTCTCCACCCTCAGAACAGTGAGTGTACTGTTCGGTCTGCGGTAGGGTCCAGGTTCCCCAGGACTTGGTCGACGGGCCTTGTCCCAGTTGGTAACACGTGTTTGGAAGGATTTATATGTGTAGGATGTGTATGTGTGTGTATGATTCCCCAATGTATATTATATGTGTGTGAACGAGCTCGAGCTAGCGATTCAAGGTAGCGAATTTTGTGGGGAAGTGTTTTATTTTTCATCACAGTAGAGATGCTGTGTTTCAGTAAGTTACGATGTTTTGGGTGTTGTTGTCGTGTATCAGACTCCAGGCTGGCTGAGAGTCAACCTGCACCTCTTGAGGGCACTCCAAACTTTGATATGTATATCAAGCATGGATTGCCCCCGATCTTGTTTGGCACTTTATGGCACCGATATACTGCTGACAATGTGGATTTACAATGGCCCTTGACGGGCTCATTCAAGGCAGCTAAATTGGACTATTTGCAAGATAAATTGTTTGCTAAGCGTAGCCGTCAAAGTATGTTTGATTCTTTAAGAGTATGGCAGAAGGAAGTCAGGGAACGTAAGTTGAGAGAAGAGAAAGCGGCTCTTAAAAGGTCCGCACAGACAATGGCGCAGAAAGCAAGAGAACACACAAAGAATGAGAATGAGCAACGTTTGGAGCGCGCAGATAGGCTTTGCAGATTGAAAGAAAATAAAAGTTACGTAGTGCGAGAGGATGAACAGGATGAGATGGAAGACCTTTTGAGTACTCGACCCCCTCCTCCTTATGCCCCACAGTCATTGTATCCCACTCTACCAGCTCCCGCCTCCATTAGTGGGGTTCCGGGTCCACTGGCAAGTGCTCCACACCAACTTGGCGCAGCAATTTCTGCCTCCCCACCCTCCACATCGACGCCCCTCGTTTCTTTGCTCTCGGCCAGTTCACCTGCCCCCTCCCCATTTTCTCTGGCACTCCCTACTGTTTCCGCTAGCACCACCCCTAGCCAGGAGATGTCAACGCCGAGTCGAGGCGCAGGTAGCGGACTGCTCTCACAAGTACGGAAGTTGCTCACGCGTTCTACAGTTGGTTTGGGTGAGAAAAGTATAGTAGCCAACCAGGCGTGCCAGTGGGCTAGGAATAACATTTATTCGTTTGAGGACATTTGGTCCACAATGAAAGATTTTGAGCCTTTGATGCAACAACACGCTTTATGGCACATGTCAAATTAACTGATATCACTATGGGAGCAGGGGTATGGAGGTGTGGCTCCGGCGACTTTACGAGATATACAGAGCGGAGCCTACAGAACGAATACTGGGGTGAAAGAGGTGATGCGCAGTCTACGTGCCATATTACAGTACAGAAATGAATTACCCTCTGCAGGTGTGCCTCATTTTCCAGGTATACATCCAATGCGTGAAGTGCACCCTATCTTTCATCCCGAGATACCCGAGATGGTAGATCCGGTCACGAAGGCTGTCACCAGGAATAGGGTAGATGCACATTTCCAGGAGCAATGGGTGTATACGCCATGGAAGAGAAGTGAGGTACTGGCCTTAAAGGCCCAGTTGCCAGATTCTAGAAAGAACCCGACTTCATACTATAAAGAGTTGACGGAAGCCGCATCTTCCACAGTAATGACTTTAGCTGATGTTGAACTTTTTTTGGGCTTCTGGTCCCAGTCGATGTATGGCGGCAGGTGAAGGGCACGGATCATTCGGAGGAATTAGGTGGTACGTGGCAAGAGTTACAGGATTGGGACAAGGAACGTAAGCCAGGGGAAAAGCCAAAAGCTGAGATTCTGGCGTTACCGGGGCGAATAATAAAGTACATGCACTCTCTCATTCCCCCGAAGAAGGTAGACTGGGACAAGTTAACAGCTTGTAAGCAGAAAAAGAATGAGGCAGTCTCGGACTTCTTTACGAGGTTTGAAGAGACGTTTCTGGACTTTAGTGGGCAGGATGTGTCACAGGATGGTGGGTTGCGACTCTTTGTTAATAGGTTTGTATCGAACTTATTACCAGAGATTTCGGCAAGGTTGCAAGCGTCGGAGAGTACGTGGACGACGTCCTCTCCTTCCGGTATTCTCAGCATGGCTCAGCATTACGAACACAGAGAAAATGAAAGTAAGGATAAGCAGGAAAAGAAGGCTAAGGATCTGAAGACAAGGGTTTTGTTACAGCAGGTGTCTAGGGGACGAGGGAGAGGTGCTGCTCCAGGACGAGGATGCAGCGGCTATGGCAGAGGCGAAAGTAGAGAAAGACTGGGACTGAATCAGTGTGCGAAATGTAAGCAAGAGGGGCATTGGTGGAGAGATTGCCCTCTGTTTCAGTCGAATGCCGGTTCAGGGCGAGGACGAGGAAGAGGTAGTGGTGACTCCGGGAGACAGAATGTACGGTCAGAAGGGGGCGGGAGGCCAGGAGGCAATTACTTTGACAATGGTGCGGACAGGCAGCAACTACAAAGGGGTAGTGGTCAGTATTACAATGATGACTACTCTGTGGACGATTTAACAGGATTCTCCCATAACTAGGATAGCGTAGGACAGAGCGAGGGACCAGTGCCTGTGGAAGTTGATCAGAGGGGACCCTATGTCGAGGCGGACTTATTTGGGTCTCAGCAGAAATTTCTAGTGGATACGGGTGCAATGAAAAGTTCAGTGGCTCATTCTCGGGTCCCCGGGGCGGCTCTGTCTGGCAAGAACAATATCTCTGTGGGTTTTTCAGGTACCCCGGTGATTAGCCCCATTTCCAAACCCCTTACACTTACGATTGGCCCTTTCACTGTTGAGTCACCATTTTTATTGACATCTAATTGTGGAGAGAATTTACTGGGTTTAGATTTATTGAAGAGGTTGCACGCCACCATTTATTGTTCCCCGGACGGCGTGTACCTCACGCTGGGCCCGACTGTTGCTCGCCCTTTGCAATGTTTCTCTAAAGATGATCCGCTACCACCCGAATTCAAAGCAATACCTGACAGTTTGTGGGCTACCAATGACACAGATGTGGGAAAGATGGATATTGCCCCAGTGACAATAAAGGTTAAGGTGGGAGCACAATTACCTAGAGTGCCACAGTATAGAATACCAAGGGAGGGAGAGAAAGCCTTGTTACAAATAATACAGGATTTGATTCAGTCAGGAGTAGCGGAGGAGACAGATTCGAACATATGTAACAGCCCCATACTGCCGATCCTTAAACGACGGTCACCTGATGCTGCAGATAATACCCCTGAGGTCTATAGGTTTGTGATTGATTTGCGCCATGTGAATAAAGTAGTGGAGCCACAATATCGTAGTGTCGGACATCAGTACGATATTGACAATGATTCCCCCATCGGCTAAGTATTTTTCTGTTTTGGATTTGAAGAATGCTTTCTTCAGTATCCCAGTACATGAAGAGAGCAGTTATCTCTTCGGATTCTCATTGGCTGGCCGAAGCTTTAGGTTTAAGAGAATTCCCCAAGGTTACACAGAAAGTTCGAGCATATATAGTCAAGCACTGAAGGCACAATTGGATGAATTGGAACTTCCACCTGGCAACGTTATGTTGCAGTACGTGGATGATATCCTGATAGCCTCAGATGAAGAGGAGGGTTGTCGGGATGCCACGATAAAGTTACTACATAATTTGGCCAAGAAGGGGCTTAAGGTGTCCCTTCCAAAATTCCAATATTGTCGAACGGAGGTTACCTACCTGGGCCACCTCCTTTCGAAAGTGGGGAGGAGATTGACGCCAGAGCGCATAAAAGCGATAACTAACATGAAGGTACCTAACACGCAACGAGAGGTGCGCGCATTCTTGGGCATAACATCGTATTGTCGCCAGTGGATACCTAATTATGCATTACCAACGAACCCCTATTGTATCTGACTACTAAAGAAGTGCGCGAACCCCTACCCTGGACCCCTGCATGTCAGGAAGCGTTTGAGTCACTAAAAACTGCTTTATGTTCTGCACCCATTCTGGGGACGCCTGATTACCAGAAGCCTTTTGTGCTTTATGTACACGAGGCGGAAGGTTGCGCGTTGTCTGTCTTAACACAATGTTTCGGAGGGAAGCAGAGACCCTGCGCTTACTTTTCTGCGATGCTCGACAATGTGGCAAGAGCGCTGCCGAGTTGTCTGAGAGTCACGGCGGCTGCTGCGGTCTCTATAAGACAATCGGCAGGGCTCGTATTGGGTTCAGACCTCACAGTAATGGTACCGCATGCTGTGGACATTTTGCTAAACAGAACACAGACGCAGCATTTAACTAGTGCTCGTCTTACCGGCTATGAGATGACCCTCTTTGCACCCCATGTAACGATAAAAAGGTGTGCTACACTGAATCCTGCCACATTGTTACCTATCCCCACAGATGCAAAGGACGATGATATGCATGACTGTTTGTTTCGGACAGAGGAAGAGACAAAAGGGAGGGTGGATCTGACGGACAAGCCCTTAGATGATCCGGACGGGGAATTGTATGTGGACGGGTCTTGTTTTAAACTTGCAGATGGTACATCGACAGCAGCATATGCGATAACGACATTACAGACGATAGTAAGGGAACGCCTGTCCCAGCGGGAAATTTTGCACCACCCTCTTTCCCTTTCGAGGTGATCCAGATGGATTATATTGAGATGGAAAGGGTTAATAATCTGAAATACGTACTGGTGGTTGTATGCGCTTTCAGCAGATGGGTGGAGGCATTTCCAACAAAAGATTGTACAGCCATTTCTACTGCTAAAATGCTGATTAAGGAGTACTTTTCCCGTTTCGGATTGCCTAGGGTGATCTGGAGTGATAATGGCACGTCCTTCAATGCTGAATTGATGAAACAGATATGTAAAGGCTTACAGATTTCCCAAAAGTTCCACGCGGCCCAACACCCTCAGGCCGCGGGACTTGTGGAAAGATTTAATGGAACATTAAAATTGAAGATGGCCAAAATACAGGAGAGTACGGGACTCCGTTGGCCAGATGCCCTTCCTTTAGCTTTACTTTCTACCAGAGTGACAGTTAATTCTAAAACGGGTGTCTCCCCTTACGAGGTAATATTTGGCCGTCCGGCCAACGTTTGGGGAGTACCCAGACCCAAATGCTTTTCTGAGATAGAGTATCCTCTGTTGATAGACTACTTGTATGCTTTGACTAAAGATCTTCGTTCTATTCATCAGCAGGTAGCAGACACCTTGAAGCCGTTGCCGGAGGGGCCGGGCCATGATATCCAACCGGGTGATTATGTCCTCGTAAGAAGATATCAGCGGAAGAATTGTCTGGAGCCTCGCTGGTCGGAACCTCGTCTTGTCCTGTTGACCACACGCACCGCACTTCGAGTGGAGGGCAGGAAGGCGTGGACGCACGCCTCGCATGTCAAGAAGGTCCCGCTACCGCTACCCTACGACAAGTGGGTAAGAGAAGGCATTGCTGATGAGGAACATGAGCAAATACCCAGATATGTTCCCTTCTCGGATGCTTCACTGAGGGGAGAGGAGCAAGGTGACAAGACAAAAGTAAAGTCACGTGCAGAACAAAGTGCTTCAAAGGGCTCCGTTGCTCCCGTTGCTACTAGTGGAGGTGAATTCGAGAGTTCAGTTCATGCTACGGATGCACCTGTTTTGTTCACTGACCCCGAAGTGCGAGGGAGCACTCGCTATAATCTGCGGCCCCGAAAAAAGTGAAAGTGTACTGGACTAAACACTGGAAGAAGGGCTTAGCGGAGATTCTGATATAAAAGAAGATTTAGTGGTAGGGATGGACTTGTAAGAGCCCTGGTGTTTAGCCGAAGATTGTGTTCCATGAGACTATAGAGTGGTGTGGGGCCCAGATTAAGTGCTCCTCTGTTTCAATTGCTGTGTGTCAAGCGACGTGGGATTAAAGTATGGACGGTAAAAGCCTGCCTGTGAGGCTTTGAAGGACACAGGGAGAAGATCCCTTTTTAGGGTTGAAGAACCCCTCTGGCCGGTTTTTCAGGATTGTCTGGGACTATTTTTTTAGAGTATCTTTTCTCATTTTTGATATATTTTTTGCAATTTGAACATGTACCCTTTTGGCCGCCCCATTCCTGATGAGGAGCAGCCCTTTGCGGCTCCTCCAAGACCCTTGCCTGATTCCCCCTGGTTGGCCCTTTCCCGGAAGGGAAAAATAGTACTCCTTATTATAGTGCTCATTGCTTACCCAGTGACTCTTGGTATATTGTTTTTCTTGGATAAAGCCTATCCCGTTCATGTGTTTGCACCCACACCTACTGCTGTTCCTGAACATAACATTGTTACTGTGGATTATGGTGAACGAATGCTTAGACGAGGTTACAAAGAAAATGTTTTTATAAAGACTTTGCACCATGCACATGCTACGACTAACTTGACTGACTGTTGGGTCTGTGGGCTCCTGCCTTCTGCTGCTTACAAAAAGGATAGATTTTTAGCGCTTCCCTTGACACCTGTGAATAGTTGTGTGGGGTGGTATACTCTTATAGGTCTTGTTAAATATTTTCAGCAGCCAGATTTTCTGACTCCTCGACTGCAGAATAGGGGATCGACAATGACAATGCGAGTTCGCCCTATGCCCCCCTCTTCCCTTGGACGGCTATATACTGACGGACGTTTTGATCAGACATTTATAGAGACGTGTGAGAAAAAGGTGGGCCGTTTTTTTACTCCAAATGATACTGACAAAGTTAGAGAAAGTTTCTTACAGCTGAATTCCTCCCTGTCCTACAGACACCCACCAAAAGGAAATGACAGTGTTAAGTCTTTGATACCCTTGGCTGTAGTGGGTCCGCCACCATTCTTTTGTATAGAGGGTAGGGGTCCCATCAAGGTCAGCAATAGTTCTTGTAACGTGACAGCATCAATATGTTTGCCCCTCAGTCCATCCTTGGTTACTACCCCAGCATTTATTTTGTGTGCGGAGATAATGGATGCTTATGGTTGCCTGAAGGTTGGGGTGGGGTATGCTACCTAGCTTATATGATTCCGCCCGTATATGTGGCACCCTCTGATTATCACAAGACTCATCGTAGGTTTCCCAGTCCACAAGAGCAGCGTAAAAGGAGGGAACTTCAGGTAGATGACGTTGACCAGACGGACACTTCTCTACAACAATGGACTGATTTCTCTAAGGGTCTCCTGCCTTTTTGGGGTCCGATATTTAATAGTAGGGCCATTCGACGACTGTCCAGGGTGATGGAAAAAGTAGTCCTTACTGAAGCAGACATTGCGACCAACATGTCTGTTGAGATTCAGGCTATGAGATTATTTACGATCCAGAATAGGATGGTGCTTGACGTCATCCTGGCAGATAGGGGTGGGGCCTGTCGCGTCATCAGGACGTCTTGTTGTGTTTATATTCCTGACTCAGCACCGACTGTTAATTTAGCCGTACAGAAACTCCATAGATTAGCGACTGAACTTCATCAAGATAACGGGACATGGTCCTTACAGGGGTGGCTCTGGGGTGCTTTCTCCTCCTGGGGTTGGAAAATATTGATGGGTTTAGTTGGTGTGGTGAGCATCCTACTGACGTGTTGCCTCTGTGTATATTGTCTTCCCCCATGTTGCTCAATGTGTGCTACAAATTTGCGACAACAAAAGAAGGTGTCAGGTCAATATACTGCCTCTATTATTAATAATAATAATAATAATAATTCCTTTATTTAGATATAAAACATATCTTTAAAAGATTGCACAAATCACATTGTGTACAGTTTTAAAAATAAAAAATGATTGAAAGAGTAGAAAAAAATTCAGCTGGCTATGTTAAAATCCACCTAGCTCCCAGCTCTTTTCCCGCCAGCTCAACATCCAGTGTCTTTATTTGAAAGTTTTTCCCAAATCACATTATGTACAGTTTTGTGAGAAAAAAGGTTTAAAGGGGAAACCGTACAGACATAAATAGCATTAAAAAGAATTTAAAAAATAAATAAATAAATAAATAAATAATAAATTAAATGAATAAGAATTTAAGCTGTTTTATAAAAGGTGACCTGGTGTGTCCCAAACATCTCCCATTGTATTCAATTGCAAAATCAAACCGTAGAGGGTACGTACGACAGAGTTTCGATTGGTGTTATTAGCCCCCTGGTCAGTGGGAATTCTGTTACTGAACATTAATTAGTCAGAAGGACCAGTGGCAATGCCGTGGCAGTTTTCTTGATGTTAAGGTAGCGATACGCTTGTTGAATAAATTTGGCAATTTTTATATTTAAAACAGTATTGTCCGTGCACAAAGCGGCAATGATGGCATGCCTGCAGGTCCGGACCCCCAACCTGTTCCATTCTAACCTGAGCATGCACCTGCGTTGGGAATTAAAGGTGGGGCAGATACAGACCACGTGCATAATTGATTCTATCGCTAACCCACATCCTCTACAGGTTGTGTCCCCCTCTGTGCGGCGCCAGATGGGTAGATTTTGAAGAAAGCGCCAGTCCCCCATTCTTAGGGCGATAAAGCAGCGTTTTAAATGGAGTGAAAAAGTGGTGGATAAATACTTAGCTGCGGATACTTGTTTGTAGGAGTTTACTACTGCCCAAGAATGGCTGCGTTTCGTGAGGAGGGCTTTATCTGTAGCAAGAGATATCGATCTCACACATTTTTTAATTGCATTTTTAAAGGCACACTGGCTGGGATTGAGGGCCCAGAGATCAGCGGCTGACATCTGGTGTATATAATCCTTCAGGAGACAGACAAATGATCCTCCTGGGTTACTCTCATAAATTTCTTTCCAGACTAGAAATTCTACTGTGCCAGATTTGGCCTGTCTTAGTTTGTGGCAGAGCTTGAGATATGTACCAAGGTTCTGGGAATCGTAATTTGTTAGCCCTAACTCTAATCTAATCTGTGCTGGGGATGCAGAGCTTGGCAGATGGAGTAATTTTTTGTAAATTGTTGTTGTGTATTTATTTAAGACAGTGTTCATTTTACCTTTGAAGGTCTCTATACCATATGATAATGTGGGGCCTCTATTATTACTGAACTTCCTGATGCACATTGGATGATGCTTATTGCAGATGATGTTTTTGAATAAATATGATGCCCTGCCCTTAGAATGGTTGTGAAGGCGCTACCTTTTGGCAAATAAATGAATGGCTGCAGTTAGCCAATGATGCTAAAAGGAGGGTCTGACAGAATTCAGTTTTCGATGCCTCACTCATCCCCATTTTTATATGCGAGTTAGCATCATGTGACTAACTGATAAAATGCGTATATATGCACATGTTCGCATTACTCTTGCTTGTGACATTATTATTCAATTATATGTGTGACGATATTAGTTCCTTAGCTTAGCCCGTGTGCCTCCATTTTGTATATCCCCCTGAGCTTGCGAGTCGCACTCGCACATCTGCCCCTCCCGTAGGAATAGAGAATTTCACTAAGACAGCAGTTTTCGTTTCTCAGCTAACGGTGGCCGAAACTAACAAGTCTCTTTATCAGTAATGTTCTCATGCCCCAGAGACGCTGAAGCCTAGCTCCGCGGCCTTGAGTAAAGATAGCGATGTATCCCTTGCAGGTGCAGATGCCTACTGTATGAGGACATTGTTCCTCTGTCTGGGTTTCAGTAATTTTCCAGAAGGGGCGTACCCCAATGTTCTGCTGTGATGAAGAGAGTGAGTCCTCTCGTTCGCACTCCTAGGAGTGAGGTCGGACAGGGCCCTCTCATATGAGTGTGTTTGGCCTAATAAAGCCTATTGTTTATTCTTCTCCACTGTCCGGCTGACTTTCTACAGAATTCCTATAGGTGAGTGCGGTAAGTCACTCGGGTGGATTTGAGCCACGCTTATCACATGAAACAGAAAATGTTGGAATTGGTGGAAGTGATGTTGTCTAAGGAGAAAGTTCTGGTGAGGGAGGTTCAAGTTTTGCTGGGTCACCTTAATTTTGCATGTAGGCTGGTCAGGGCGGGCAGAACCTTCTGTAGGCGCCTGGGCAGGGCTCTGTCTGGCCATTACTTGCCGCATCACCGAGTTCGATTGTCAGCGGGGATCAAAGAAGATTTGCATATGTGGGTCACTTTTTTGCATTCTTTCAATGGTGTGCCTTTATGCAGGGAGGTTGACTGGTTGTGGGATCTTCAGATTTTTCTGATGCGGCTGGGAGCGATGGTTTTGGCTTGTACTGGCAAGGAAAATGGTGTGCGCAACAGTGGCCGGAGAGTTGGAAGAACGGAGGCAGGAGTATTGCATTTTTGGAATTGTTCCCAGTTGTTGTGGCAGTTACTTTGTGGGGCCAGGATTTGGCGCACAAGAAGGTTCTTTTCAGAATTGATAATATGGCTGTGGTACAAGTGATTAACAGACAATCTGCTAAGGACATGCAAATCCTGAAACTGTTCAGAGTCTTTGTGTTAGGTTGCCTCAAGTTTGACATTTGCTTTAGGGCCCTGCACGTTCCTGGTGTGGACAATGACATTGCAGACGCTTTGTCTCGTTCACAGTGGGAGAGATTCCGTGGGCTCGCTTTGGAGGCAGACGAAACGCCGACTCCCATGCCGGAGCATCTGTGGACGGTAGGCAACACAGGGTTGTTCAGCTGGTGGTAGGTTCTTTGGCTCCTTCTACTAGAATTGCCTATGAGTTAGCATGGAAAGAGTTTTTGTCTTCTGGAGCTAGTAAGAGAGAGATTCATTGGCAGAGGTCAGAAGATGTGGTTCAGTTTATTTTGTGGTTAATGGATAAAGGTTTATCTAGAGTTACTATTGCTGGGAAGTTAGCGGGTGTTTCTTTTATGGGTAAGTTGTTCTGGGGCTACTCGCCATCTGCTGGGGAGTTAGGTAGGAGAATGTTGGAAGGGTGGTCCTGTGAGTGGGGAGGTGTTCAGGCGGTTAGGTCCCCTTTGTCATGGCAGAAATTGTTAAGTATTGTGGCAGTGTTGTCTGTGGTTTGCAATGATAGGGCGGAAGCTTGTCTTTTTGCCACTTTAATGGTTTGGATGTTTTTTGGAGCGTTTAGAGTGTCTGAGCTGTTGGGCAACAAATTTAATAAAGGGGTATTGTGGGGGGATGTTCATTTGTCAGTTAGAGGAGTTCATATTTGGCTTTCTCATTCAAAGACGGATCAGAGGAATAAAGTCAAAGGAATTTGGTTGGAAGCGGTTTCCTCCCCGGAGACTTGCCCTTTGCGATGGGCGCGATGCTGGTGGGAGTTTTTGGGTGGGATTGTTGAGCATCCTGTTTTTCAACACCTGGATGGTTCTGTGGTTACGAATTACCAATTGCGCATGGTGTTGCGTAAAGCGCTGTGTCATCTTGGCCTTGATGAGTCATTATATGGCACACATTCTTTTAGAATCGGAGCTGCAACAGAGGCTTTTAACAGGGGTTGGTCGAGGGAGGACATTATGGGTCTGGGGCGCTGGACTTCAAACTGCTTTTAGCGCTACGTCAGACGGGAGGTTGGGGAAGCGCTTGCGTCTTCTTCTGTTTTGCCTCTCTGATACTTCTTTTTCTTTCAGGTTCCGTGGCTGGTCCTCGCTCTGAATTCTTGACTATTTGGATTGTGGGGCACTCCTTCATAAAGAGAGCTCAACTTCAAGCTCGTTCGAGTTATTTTGGCACTATGCTTAGCTTCAATGATCGTTTATTTAATGTTGTTTGGAAGGGTAGGGGGGGTATGTTGTGGAAAGATTTGATTCCAGCCCTTAATTCTTGATTGGTAGGTGGGGTTTGTCCGGATGTTCTGGTTATACATCTTGGGGAAAATGATTTGGGTTTGGTTAAAGGTGTTGTGCTTCTTCGAGCCATGAAAAAGGACCTTTCTTTGTTGCATCAGCATTGGTCTGGGTGTCACGTCCTTTGGACAGAACTGATTCCTAGGAGGCTTTGGAGGAATGCCGTTAAGCCTAAGGCTATTGACAAGTCTCGTAGGAAGGTTAATCTGGAAGTCTCTAGGTTCTGTAGAGATTTGGGTTTTGGTCGTATTGTTCATAGTGACATTCGTTATGATGCTGTGGAATTTTTTAAGAGTGATGGGGTCCATTTGTCTAGAATGGGAATGGATTTATATCTCTTGGAGCTGCGAGAGGTGCTGTCACGCTGTTTTACAATTCAAAGTTTCTTAGGTGAGTAGCGTTTTCGTATGGTGTGCTTTAGGCTTTGATCACAACCCCCTCCCTGTGCCTAGTTTCTTTGTCGGCGGGCAGAAAGGTGGGGTTCTGTTTTCTTCCCCCACTGCTTTCTGGGTGGCGGATTATTTTGGTTTGCCAGTTTTGGGCATGATGGGAGTTGATAGTTTTGAATTTGGATTTTGTCGGGGGAGGTTGAACTTGGGTTTGGAGACATAGGTTGGGGGATCTGGATTGGCTTGGGCTGTAATTGGGGTTTTGAGATATGGCTTTGGGACATGTTGAAGTTATAATGTTTTAATGGGATTGTTGTATGGTTTAATATGTGATTGGGTATGTACGGGTGGGGGCGGGTTTGATGAGGGGTGAGGGGCGGGGCGGGTTTTTGGGGGGGTTGAAAACAATACAATCATTTAGTAAGGTTTAGATTGTTAGGCATTTGCCGAGGTTATTGTCATGTAAATGTGCACCTGTTTCAATAAAGCGGCCTTTTTCACACTCTATTTGGTTTCTTGGTCTGCTCACTCCCCCACCCCTCCCTCCCAATCATAACCATAAGTCCAGATACAGTCAACAATAATGCAATACAATAAAACCGCACACACTGCAATAGTAAGCACAAATCCCACCTCAATAAAGACAAAGCGAGGTAGTACTTAACTCTGAGCAGCAAAGAAAGTGGATTATGGGACTGTGTTAATGGCTCTTATTGGGGCTGATGGGGCGTGACTGAAGCAAGAGCATCGTGGGCAATGTAGTTTTGTTACTGATTGAACGTTTTTCATTGGCTGCTGTGATTACAGTAAAAGAAAGAGAAAGCATAGTCCGAAACCTCGGGTCCTGTAATAGGATTGGGTTTAACAGATGAAAACATTCCTGCATCACCTTCTGTGTGTTTGACACCTCCCAGCAGTCCGGGCATTTTAGCTCACAGCTCTCACCATGGGCGTCCGCAGAAATTTTTCTAGGGGGGGGCAACGTCATCACCATTCTCCGACATGATGTGTGCCAGGTGGGGCACACGAAACACTGGGGCGCAGAACTAGGATAGACTCAATTAAATGCCAGGAATCCAGGACATGTGACTGACCCTGCCACGGGCCAACAAACACCACCTGTAGGGAAAACTCTAAACTTTCTGAAAAGGTGCTTTATCTCTGTCTGGTAGGTGTGCAGACTTCAGGGTCCTCGATCCAACACCAATCAAGGTTGTCTTCAGCACGATTCAATTTTTATCAGAATACTTTAAAACAGCCTATGATTAAAGCACCAGATTAAATATACTGTATGCACAGTGTATGTTAGGGATTATTTGTAGCACATATATTGACCAATATTGGCTTCTTGGTGCTAGAATTCATGATAACTTGTATCCAAAGTTAAAGCACAACATCAAAGTTAGATGCAGCAATCACACACGCTAGTGATTTGACAGTGGGTGCTCCCTTTACTAGAATTCCCTAGAATAATTGCTAAATTATACACAAATTCAATTAATTTATACAAAATAAAATGTATAGGTCCAAATGTTAGCTATATTTTTTAAAAGAAACTTAGAGTCCCTCAATGTGTAGTCAATGTCAAACTGACATTGTGCGCACGTTTAGGGATACAATAATGGCTAGCTCCCTTATGCGGAAGCCCGGCATCGTAAATGTGTGGCACATGCGGCGCGCTTAGCTGCGCCACATCACAGGTCCAGGGATGCTGAGTCTTACACAGTGGTCGAAGTGGGGGAAAAAAAGTAGGGGAACAGTGGGCGGAGAATCAGAGGGCGGGAATAACCCAAGGATTGGATCTGTGGGTGGAGCCAGAGGTGTGGCTAGAATGCGCAGACATCCCAATTTTTAGAATTTGTTTGGCATTTCACTGCCCAGTTTAATCAACCAATGGATACACATGATTATTTAAGGTTATAATGAGTTATTGACATTAAAATATATTCAAAAAAGTGGGATATGCTTCTAATCACAGACTGTACCAAATTTGATAAAATGTGGAAACACAAGCACTTTGTCTCCGAGCAATGGAGTTTCTGTCATCAACACTTCACCCTTTTTCAACAACAGCAGTTTAAACATGAATGACAAAATATCCTAGTTTGCAAATGTTTTCTCTAAAATTATGGCTCTGCCCTATTTGCCTCATAATGCAAGATCTGCTGCATGATCTGACCATTTAAACTAATAAATTGTTTGTAGCTCAAACATATCGAAAGATAATATAAAATGTGACTTGTGTTGCTGCGGAGTGGATGGCCTATTGTAAAGGTTGACTGGTCACCTTTCTCACTGCTGCATTTGTATGTTACACTGGTACTAATAAGGCAAAATCTTCCCAGAGACTGTTAGCATGTGCACACATGTCAAAATAATAAAATATCTGAAAATATACTGCATTACGCTGCAGCCTTTTTTTTAATGCATAATTTAGTCAACACTACGGCATAATGTTGTCATCCTTTGCTGAATAATTAATTTCAGTGGACCCACAGCAGGCAGCACATGTTAAAAGTGCTTGTGAATGAAGCAGGGAGATTGTGAAGTTTGCGAACTTAGTTTGGTGTGTGCAAATCCTGCATTGCCAATCCCTGGTGAATTGCAGCTACTACTGCTGAAACCAGGCCAATGGAGGTACCTTTGGATGAGGCAGACTGGCCTCAAGGGCAGGGCCAGACATAGCACTGGTGGTGTCCTGTGCATTAATGTTTGTTAGTGCCCTGCAATAACCACCTCTGCCATGGATTCCCTCACTACCACCCTTTAACTGTGCCCCCCAAGTTTCCATGACCACTCTCTCTCAGATGCATTTAATTTGATTTACAGTGCCACTCATACCATTGTAGGGTGTCAGAGCACTTTACATCACACACATTGCACAGAGACAATCAATATGTGTGTAAATCACTGTATAGAAAATGTTACATAAGACTAGGACTACATGGTGTAGGAGTCACATGACAACCCTACTTGTAGCCGATATAGTTTTATAGTGATTGGTATGGAGAAACACAATACCCGGAATTTAAAACGTAATACCATGGTTGGGGGTTCTCCTTAATAATCAGAATTGATTTCTGTCCAAAAGAACACTTTTTGGGACATTAGGATAATCAAAGACTGGGGGACGGGGGGACATAACGCTAAAATGTATACCTTGCAGTTTGTATCCAGCTCTTAGATGACAGTTAATAGCTCACTGTTCCAGTAAGTTAGGATTTTAACGTACAAACTGCAAGTAACAAAAGGATCTCTGACAAAAGCAGTAGCCCACTGACCTATTTACATTATGTGCACTTTGTCATCTGCATGGCGCATGTTCTTTGCAGCCAGTACATTAACCATCTGAGCTACCTTTCCATAAGTCAAAGCTTCCACTAGACAAAATTCGGATCTCTCTCTAGGAAGAACATTAATCACCAGAGTCATCATGACATTTTTATTGTTGCCGAAAATTGCTGGAAGCCAGGAAGAAGGCAGCAAGCATTTTTAAAACCATAATATACTTGCAAACATGATGCTTTCACCTAAAGTCAGCACCCGGTGCGGTCACACTGGTTGCACCGCCCTAGAGCTGGCCCTTCTCAAGGGTCCTGTGACCTCAGTGACTGGTTTTTCTAGGGTGTGCTGCTTCATAGGCCTGCCCGCAATACTAGAGTTCAACTTCCGTATGGATAGTGGTGGACAAGACTTGAAGGTTAACCTACACTTGTCATGCTAGGGTCCACCTGCTGGTGCGAAGACACCAGGACTTCTAAGGTCTTGCGGAGCCTTCTAAGGTCTAGCATGTGATTGTGCTGTCGCAGGAGAGTGGTCTGGTGGACTGGTTATTAAGGAGGAACCTGGTTCCCAGTTCCAAATTCAGCGGCTCTGACCATAGTGCCACATCCTCTCCCCCACTGAACACCGTACTGCCCCACTGAGAAAAACTCCCACTGTTTTCAACTACAACCCAATTGTTGCCCGCTATAAACACCTGGATTCGCAATTTAGATTACACACTAGACAAGAGCAATATGCGGCCTACAAAAAAAAAAGGAACAACATCCTGGAAGAAGCAAACACTTATATGGAATGCAAAATTTAGCAAACCATGGGAAATGTAAGCAGGAACAACATGGTTACCTTAATGCTTTTAAACTCACTATTCAGAAATCAGTGTGTGCTTTTGCCTGAAAAGTTAAGGACACGACTACAGGGCCCTGAATGGACCCATTTCAATGGCCATTTCTTATATCCTTACAAAATGTAAGAAGTATGGTAAAAAGACCACATCCCTGGACGTAGAGCCGCAGCACACATTTTGTTTTCTAATCCACACGTTGCAGTACCTCCAGGATTGGTGCACTAGTTCCAAGTCCAGGGAAAACAAAGACAAGAAAACAAAAATAGCGCTTCACTGGCAAACTCTGTAAAAGTGGCGCTAATGTGTTTCAGTGTGAATAAGATCTGTTTGGCCAGTTTGCTACCACTCTGTCTTACTTTATTTCGTTATTTATCTATTTTTCATATTTTTAGCCTTTTATTCCCAATGCTGCACTTTGGAGATAAAATGTCAGAAAAATACGACATTTCCAGCAAAAGCGTCTTTCTTTTTGGATCCATTTCACAGGGAAGCAAATAAAAGAAAGGAGAGGAAAGAG
Source organism: Lissotriton vulgaris (assembly GCF_964263255.1). Taxonomy (NCBI): domain Eukaryota; kingdom Metazoa; phylum Chordata; class Amphibia; order Caudata; family Salamandridae; genus Lissotriton; species Lissotriton vulgaris. The sequence continues at coordinate 11,200 of NW_028246088.1, read as the reverse complement.
AGTGAGAACCCCGTCTTGAAGTCACGGTGTTCATGGGGGTCGGGGGGGGGGGGGGCAAGGAGGGTCGCTCCAGGGGGGGGGGGCAAGCGCCCCTCCTTGCCCCCCCCCCCCCCTGCGGACGCCCATGGCTCTCACTTGCCATGAGCTTTGAGCTAATACTCACAATGTAAAATGCAAACTACAAGTCCCAGAATGCACTAAACGCTATAAAAGAGCCAACGAGCAGCTATAGGTGTGCATGTTCTGTGCAGTTAAAGGAGGTTTGCATTACTGCAACCCCTGCGGTGTCTATTTAGACTGTTAATGAAGCTTTGTGAAACTTTCAATTATAAAAAGTAGAAGCGTCTTCTATTCCCTTGTCCTTTCCGTTTCTCCTTCTCTTGTTGCTGCCTTTTCTCTTTCACATTCTTTTTTCTCCCCCCTCTCTACCTTTATGTCCTTCTTTCCTTCTCTTCCCCTTTGATTCTCTCACACATTGTTTTACCCCCCTGTATTCCTTCTCCCACCCGCTGCTTTCCCGTGTTTTTCTCAGAGTGAAAGTCTTGGTTCCACTTTTAATTTCCTGTATTTCTCTCATCCCTCTGCTGCCCAGAAATAGAGCACCCGTGGACCAGTCTGGGGTGATTTATCAGCCTCCGAGGCCCGGGTTGCTGCAGTCAGAGCTGAACTTGCACATTATAGCGCTGCGATGTCTCGTCCGAGGTAATAAGCGCTATATCCATGCAATTACAGTACAATTAGAGAGGCTGTATTCAGTGGACCCAGAGAAAAGCGACAGGCGGTTTGCGGCTGTTCACCCCGCTTTCAGCAGCGGCCAGAGCGCAGTATAGGACATAAAACTCAGAGCAACACGCAAAAGAAGACACAGACACCCCCACTTTAGAACCAGTTCAAGCACACACCTGAGGAAGACACACGTAGACACGCCCACTTTAGAAACAGAGAAAAGAAACTTACCTTCACCTTCCCGCATTCCTGGGATCATGGCCGCCGCAGCTCAGGTCTGGGATTTCACAGATGAGGCCACTTGTTCCATCTGTCGGAAATATTTTACGGATCCTGTGTCTATCGACTGTGGACACAACTTCTGCCGCTCCTGCATCACCCAGAGCTGGGAGGGAAGAGATGGAAACTTCCCCTGTCCGCTGTGCAGAGCAATATCAACAGGGAGAAGCCTCCGACCCAACAGGCACCTCGGACACCTTGCGGAAATGTTAAAACCGCTTCACCTGCCCCCCGTGGAGCCCCCACAGGAGCATCTGTGCGAGAAACACGAGGAGAAACTGAGGCTTTTCTGTGACGAGGATCAGAGGGTGATATGTGTAGTCTGCCGGGAGTCCAAGGCCCATAAATCCCACTCAGTGAGACCCATCGAGGAGGCTGCCGAGGAGTACAAGGTATGTGTGCGGGTGTTGTGGGATCACAAGGGAAGTGACTCCTTGAGGATTATAGGGAAGGCTGCAGAGGAGTACAAGGTATGTGTGAGACTGTTATGTATTTTTAATTTATTTATTTTAAACGTTTTATATAGCGCTAGCTTGACCCGTAGGTATCATAGCGATTTACATACACACAGTAAAAAAAAAAAACCCAGAAAAAATTACATTCCATAGTAGGCCGGCAGTAAGGAAGCAAACCAAAGAAAAAAATACAGCATGGGAAATAAATATGCAGCACACCAGAGGGGGAGAGAACATTAAAAAGAAAAAAAGGTGAGACATATTGGCTATTCCAATGCTTGTTTTTATTGCAACTGCACTGACGCTCCATGACTTGCCTATCAACTTTGCTGATGGCATTGGCAGCAAGTCTTGTGACGTCATAGCCCAGGTGTAATCATGTATTCCAATGGGCAGTTACCTCATTGAATGACCAGAGCCCTCCCAATGCGCCCGCGCGCCATAAGGACATTAGAGATTTGCTTTTAAACGTGCAGTCAGGCTCCCTTGCAGTGCAATTACTTAAGATTGAGGACTTTGAAAACTACGGGACACGTGACCCTTTAACGAGCAATTTAAATGTGACGAAAAAGGTGTGGAGATCCTTAAAAAAACAGAAAAGCGTACCTAGAGCTCCTTTGCAAGAGAGATGCTCGATGTAATTCTAGGCGTGGCTAAAAACAGGTCAACTGAAAGTCAGTTTCACACAGCCTATCCCTGAACCCGTCAAGCGCCGAGAAACTTAACCTCTGCCTTTAATCACTCTAGGTGTCTCGCTGCTAGAGAGGCTTGGATAAGGCGCGTCCTCTGACTGCAGCAAAACCTACACAGGCAGGAATGTACCTGCCACAGCATATGTTCCACACACCCTTACTTACCGGGCTCTACCGTGCAGCCTCTGGATGCGTCTCCGTGCAGCCCCTGGATGCGTCTCCGTCCGTCTCCGTCCGTGCAGCCCCTAGATGCGTCTCCGTGCAGCCCCTAGATGCGTCTCCGTGCAGCCCCTGCATGCGTCTCCGTGCAGCCCCTGGATGCGTCTCGGTGCAGCCCCTGGATGCGTCTCGGTGCAGCCACTGGATGCGTCTCGGTGCAGCCCCTGGATGCGTCTCGGTGCAGCCCCTGGATGCGTCTCGGTGCAGCCCCTGGTTGCTTCTCCGTGCAGCCCCTGGTTGCGTCTCCGTGCAGCCCCCGGATGCGTCTCCGTGCAGCCCCTGGTTGCGTCTCTGTGCAGCCCCCGGATGCGTCTCTGTGCAGCCCCTGGTTGCGTCTCTGTGCAGCCCCTGGATGCGTCTCGTCCGTGCAGCCCCTGGATGCGTCTCGTGCAGCCCCTGGATGCGTCTCGTGCAGCCCCTGGATGCGTCTCGTGCAGCCCCTGGATGCGTCTCGTGCAGCCCCTGGATGCGTCTCGTCCGTGCAGCCCCTGGATGCGTCTCGTGCAGCCCCTGGATGCGTCTCGTGCAGCCCCTGGATGCGTCTCCGTCCGTCTCCGTCCGTGCAGCCCCTGGATGCGTCTCCGTCCGTGCAGCCCCTGCATGCGTCTCCGTGCAGCCCCTGCATGCGTCTCCGTGCAGCCCCTGCATGCGTCTCTGTGCAGCCCCTGGATGCGTCTCTGTGCAGCCCCTGGATGCGTCTCGTCTGTGCAGCCCCTGGATGCGTCTCGTCCGTGCAGCCCCTGGATGCGTCTCCGTGCAGCCACTGGATGCGTCTCTGTGCAGCCCCTGGATGCGTCTCGTCCGTGCAGCCCCTGGATGCGTCTCCGTGCAGCCACTGGATGCGTCTCTGTGCAGCCCCTGGATGCGTCTCGTCCGTGCAGCCCCTGGATGCGTCTCGTCCGTGCAGCCCCTGGATGCGTCTCGTCCGTGCAGCCCCTGGATGCGTCTCGGTGCAGCCCCTGGATGCGTCTCGTGCAGCCCCTGGATGCGTCTCCGTCCGTGCAGCCCCTGGATGCGTCTCCGTCCGTGCAGCCCCTGCATGCGTCTCCGTCCGTGCAGCCCCTGCATGCGTCTCGGTGCAGCCCCTGCATGCGTCTCGGTGCAGCCCCTGGATGCGTCTCGGTGCAGCCCCTGGATGCGTCTCGGTGCAGCCCCTGGATGCGTCTCGGTGCAGCCCCTGGATGCGTCTCGGTGCAGCCCCTGGATGCGTCTCGGTGCAGCCCCTGGTTGCGTCTCGGTGCAGCCCCTGGTTGCGTCTCGGTGCAGCCCCTGGTTGCGTCTCGGTGCAGCCCCTGGTTGCGTCTCGGTGCAGCCCCTGGTTGCGTCTCGGTGCAGCCCCTGGATGCGTCTCGGTGCAGCCCCCGGATGCGTCTCCGTGCAGCCCCCGGATGCGTCTCCGTGCAGCCCCTGGTTGCGTCTCCGTGCAGCCCCTGTTTGCCTCTTCGTGCAGCCCCTAGAATGCAGGGAAGCGGCCGGCTCCATAGGTTGGGCCAGGCCCACCCAAGGCCGTTCAGATCTGGAAATCCAGGGTTTGTTGTTTTATATCTAACGGGCTCCGATTGCGGACTTAAAACTACATTGAGGGGGCTGTCCAGGAGTACTAAGGTGTGTCACAGCCCTGGGATCACAGCCTCACACTGAGCCCCGTACCTATTACTGCTTAAACAAGTGACAGGATACCTATGGGTAACGAGACTGTGACCCCTTCGGCACTCCTGGGTACCACAGAGACCCTGCCAATCACCACATTTGGCATTACGACAACCACATGTCCCCTACATGGGACATAACGAGCCTGAAATACGGCAAAACCTCCCCTACAAAGCCATACTATCTAATATACCGTGGGCCGCTACATACTTACCAGCTCACACATGTCACAACATGGACGCAACTGTAGGCACCTCGCGAGCACACGCACCTTTGCCCAGACAGCACCATACATCTATTGGGGCCCATCGGGAGACTGGGAGGGGAAAGACCGACCGGAGACAAGATGAGGTGTGATAAAGGCCGCTTTATTGGGAAACAGGTGCATCTTAACAATACCACATCCTTGGCCGTACAAAACTAGGCCTAACTAAATATGCACATACCTGACCAAACCCCCCACTCCCTCCCCTAAAACATTGCCCCCGCAACCAACATAAACATAAGTACCAACTCTCCAAACACCTGCCTCAACTGTTTAAACTCTTGCCATCTGTACACTCCCTCCCCCTCTGTCCAGGAATCTCATTCTATCCTACCCCCCTCCCCCTTAACTAGGAAAAAGCGCCACTCGGAAGCCCCATACGGCTTCCGACCCCCCCCCTAGGGCCCCTGCACCTTCGGATACCTGTGCACCCCCTACAGCCCGATCCACTGCCTCCTTCAGCTGCACAATATAGCTCCATCCCATATCGTGATAAATGCACTCCATCCTTCCTGAAGAAATACACTGCCCCATTGTGAGAAGTTGGCCTGATATGTAGTGTTTCCAATTCTGGAACCACTTGGTATCAGCCCAAACAAACCCCAAAGATGTCTGGTTGTAAGTCAACCTTGTTAGACAAGCTATCCTAGAGGTAGCATGGATTAAGCAGCCTTAAAGGCTTAACTTAAGAGGTCGTGTTAAGCGAGCTGTTTTACCACATACAATCCTGTAATCAAATGAAAGGACACCACACAAGTATATATTGTAAAAATATATGTATTTATTTCTAAATTACTCCCCAGTTCTCTTTATGAGGAAAGGGGCACAAGCGTTAAATCAAAAGCACAATATAACATACAAAGTTGCACAATTTTGGATAAGGGCCGGTGGCCACTTAAACCATATACTAAAAAAATGGTATAAGAGATACCAATCGAACAGTGGTTAGGCCTAGGGCCTAGAGAATCGCTGGGAGCAGTCAGGACTAGCAATGCTGAAGTCGGGAGTAGCCCACGGGACTCGGGTGCAGCACGGAAAGTGCGGCTTGCACCAATGCAATGTCAATGGTGCGTAAAAGTTACACAAAGTGAATTAAAAGATACTTCCGCTGTACCTAGAGGAACAAAACTTTAGACACAGACCCTAGAGGTGCGTACCAGTGTAGGAACACCGGCGTTGCAATGTTACCTCACCCACAGGCCGTGGGTGCACAGGGTCGAAGTGGCGTCGGGTTTTGACACGCAGGCTCTTGGTGCTTGGAGCTGTTGAAGCTGCAGGCGATGTGAAGCAGAAGTGTCCGGTGCGATCCAAGGGTGGATCGAAGTAGAAAAGTACCTGAAAGCAGAGGGGACAGAGTCTGGGTCACTCAGCAGTGACCAGGACGGAACCAGGCAATGTCGGGCGCAATCAGGTGGTTGTCGATAGGCTTCTCTCCGCTGTCACGTGGGCTCTGGGGCATCTGCGACGTCCAGGAGCGGGTCACGATCTCTCCCACGAAGGCTCTCGCCGTCAGCACCGTCGGCTTCAAGATTGCAGCAAACAGCACTTGGCAAAAGCAATCCACGCGGAACCGGGAGATTGCTTATCACTCGAACCAGGAGGGTCAGAGTGGGGGCTCCTTTTCACAGGAGCTGGTGCAGATCTGGAGCAACCAGAAAAGCGAGTCGTATTTCAAGTTTCGTCGGCACAGGGGCCACAAGCCAGCTGGCAAGTGACCGGGCCAACGCGTCGAGCCAACACAAGCAGAAGGGCCCCACGCAGCACTCGTCGAGTGTGGAGGGGGTAGCTTTGGTGCAAGTGGAGCTCGGGGTTGGGGCTTCTCAAACCCCGGTGTACAGCTTCGAGGATCACTCGTGGGCTGCACGGTCAGCGTCTCGTGGCCTTTTCAAGATGGCGTGCCCCACGCTTCCGGTCGCCTCCACTGGTCTCAGCTCTGCAGGGACTGTGGATCGGGCAGGGAGAAGGCAGGTAAGCTTGATCTCTGTCGCTCGAGTTCCGGCGGGAACTGCAACAAAGCAAGGGTCGAGGGCTGGATGTTGCCTGTTTGCACAGGGTGGTCACTCCTTGACCACAAGGGAGATTCTTCAGTCTTCTATGTTGAGTAGAAAGTCGAAGGGTCCAGAATTCGTTTCTTATGTTTCTTCAGGATGATCTGAGTTGCATTGGCCCTGCTCCCACTCTTATTCGAATCTGGTGGGCTGGACATCCTGCTAGGTCCCCTCCTATGGGTGGGACCCAGGAAGGGGGTGGTTACACCCCTTTCCTTTGATCCCGGCTGCGCTGGGACGGGGGCTGGAAGGCCCCAGAACCGGTTTGGCCGGATTATGCAAGGGGCAGCCTTGTGCTCCCCAGGCAGTGTCTGGTTTCTTTGAAACCTCCCTACTACAATCCACTATCTCCTGTCTGGGGTGGTTTGACACCGCCCTGCGACAGGAAACTCTTTGTCCAGGCCACCATATGCTGAGTTTCGGTCAGCAGCAGGAGGCCAGACCCGTGTCTGTGGCAGAGGCATCCATTTTGTGGATCTGAGGCTCATTTTAAATCAACTGCGTTTCAGTAAAGTAACATGTCCTATCCCTCTAGAAGGGTGGAATGCTACCCCCGTCGCCAGAACTGGCGAGGGGGTGGTATTCCAAATCGTATGACACCTTACACGACATGTTTTGATAAAGCCAAACCAAAGTTGCTATATAACCGTGAGGATTATAAGGCACTTAAGAGTATATGGTATGGCATTATCCCGGATCAGCTTAGGGAGTTGTTCCCGACAGCTGCAGACAGGCTCAGCTCATGCCAGAGCTCCATCTCACATAAAACCACGCACTCTGCCTCCAGGATTGATGAAGCCTTCCATAGGAGTGGCTTACAGGCTATATATGTGTCCAGATATAGGTTTAGATATAGGTATACTATATCTAAGCAAGGGGTGATTACACCCACTTGCCCCAGCTGAGTGATCAGCCAGTTGTGTCAATTTAAGAACCAGCCAGGGGTGGCAAAAGCTATGCTTCAGCCCCTGGTAGGCCTTGGTGGCACCTATGCCCTGAGCACCTATAGTGCATGGTACAGGGGCTGACAAGGAGTCCATTTCCAATTGTGGTATGTACCTATAGCACATGTATTATAAATTTAGAGAGAGAACAGCAGGCTGGGGGTCTGATTAGCAGGCCCACAGCCTCAGTAAGTCGAAAACCAGTGAAGCAAAAAGCAAAAATTGGGGTGACCATAGGATAGCAGACCCTACTCTCCTACACCCATACCTCAGCTCCGGGTGTTCCATCCTACCCAAACCTTCCTTCCCACAAAAAGCCCGCATTTCCCTATTAATCTTCCTCCGTGTCCCGTTAATAGCTGCAGGCCTCTCTGCCCCCTCCAGCATCGTCTGGGGATGAATTCCGACCAAATGACGTAACACCCCGCCCACTGTCTCCTAATTTCCAGTAAATCCCCCTTCATTTGTTTTACTATTGCCAGTCCTTTACACTGCACCAAATCATTCTCTCCCAGGTGAATGACTACCACATCCGGACATACCCCCGCCCCCCCCCCCCACCCCCCGCACAACATTATTCAAAACCGGCACCAACTCGTGCCAACGCATGCCCCTTTTGCCCATCCAATGACACCTAAACAACTGGTCATCCAACTCCAAAATGAGGCTCCTGTGTTTTTCCCATTTGGCCCTCTCCGCTCTCTTTACAAAGGAATGGCCCACCACATAAATGCTCGTAGTTGCCGCTGTAGGCCCCGCCACCGCACCTGCAAAGATACATATATAAGCAATGGGCCAAACATGACAACCTCACTCCACTCCTTCCCCTCGCATCCTGACGTATGTCTTATAACAGCCCGATCTCCAGCGCTCCAGCCTTTTTATCTCCTCCTTGCCCCAACCCCTTTGCCCCGCTTCTGTCCCCGCACCAATGCGGAAGGAATGCATTTCGAATTCCTTCGGGTCCTCACCCATAGACCGCAGGGTGTGCCACAGGACCCACAGTAACTGAGCCGCCGTCACCCGACCGGCCTCTCCCCGGCAAAAAACCTCCGCCCCGTCCTTTGCCTACCCCCTCGCCAGTCGCCTCCCCCACTCCGCCGGACAAACCGCCTCTGTTCCGGGACCCAGCACCACCCAGGTACCCTCCCCACGCTGATCTGTCTTCGACCGTCGCAGACGCACCGCCACCTCCCGGCCTCGCAACTCTACTTCCACACACTTCACTCCCGGTCATCCTTGCAACCCCACCAACTCCAACACCCGGAACGCTCCAAAAAACATTCACGACATAAGCGTGGAAAACAAAACCGTCTCCGCTTAATCCCTGCACACTCCCGGTAAACAGCACCAAGCCTTCCAGCATCACTTCGGTAATCGGACGTCGCTGCCGCACCCCCTTTTCCCTCTCCCAACCCTCCAAGAGACGCCCCCCAACTCTCCTGCCGAAGGCGTGTAACCCCACCAGAGCTTCCCCATGAAGGCCACTCTTGCCAACTTCCCCCGCAATCGTCACCCTCGCCAGCCCTTTGTCCATCAAACTGAGCATGAACCGCTCTACCTGCTCCTCCCGACGCCACTTGCCACGCTGCCTTACCGCTCTGAAACATAGAAACTCCAGCCAAGCATGTTCATACGCCTTCCACGTGGACGCCGCCACAGATGACCTCACCAACTGAACGACCCGCGCTCTCCCACCAACCAAAATTGCACCGGCGTCTTGACTGCGGCCGCCTCCGTGGCTAGCCCATGGAACCTCTGCCACTGTGAGCAAGACAAAGCATCCGCAATGTCATTGTCCACCCCCGGCACATGCTGAGCTTGGAACAGAATGTCATGTTCCAGGCACTTCAAGACAAAAACGCGCATCCGCTTCAGCACCTAAGGCTCCCTTGCGGACTGCCGATTCACCACCTGCACCACCGACATATTGTCCACCCTGGACAAGACTCGCTTGTGTGCCAGCTCCTGCGCCCACAGTCACCGTCACCACCGCCGGGAAAAGCTCCAGGAACGCAATCTTCCTCCCCCCCCCCCCCCCCCCCCCCCGCCTGCCACTGAGCCGGCCACTTCTCCGCACACCACCTCCCTGCCCAGTACAAACCGAAGCCGCCGACTCCCGCCGCGTCCGATGACATCGTGACGTCCCACTGCCAGTCCTCTGGTGGCGCCATGGGCACTCCATCAAAGCGCCCCAGAAAAGCCATCCACATTAAGTCCTCTCTTGAACCCGCCGACAAGCGCACGTGATGATGAGGCAACGTCAGCCCGGACAATGCCAGCCCCAACTGACGGCAAAATGTCTTCCCCGCCCGCCTCAAATGCCCGAGCAACACCTGCACCTCCCGCACTTTCACCTTTTGGCCTGGCCAATGTGCCCCTCACCAAGTCCATCATCACCACCCGCTTATCCTCCGGTAGGCATGCTTCCATGGCCGCTGAGTCTAGCTCTATCCCGAGGAAGGGCAGCACCGTGCTCGGACCCTGAGTCTTCTCTGGCGTCAAGGGAACCCCTAGGTAACCCATTAGGTCCGTAAAACCGTCCAGCTGCTGCTGGCAGTCCGTCGAACCGGGCCGACCCACCAGGAAGAAGTCGTCCAGGTAGTGCGTCACCGTCTTGGAGCCTGTGCGCCAGGAAAAAGCCCACTGCAAGAAGGAGCTGAACCTCTCAAACAATGCATATGACACCGAGCACCCCATAGGAAGTGCTCTATCCACGTAAATGAGTCTGTCAAACTGGATCCCCAACAACTGATGATCTGCTGGATGCACCAGCAACAACCTGAATGCAGACTTCACATCACATTTTGCCATGAGCGCACCCTGCCCGCTGTCGTCACCAGCCTCGTCGTGACGTCCACAGACGAGTACGACACCGACGCCAACTCCGCCAATATGTAATCATTCACCGACGTGCCCTCTGGCCAGGACAGATGCTGGATCAGCCGGATCAGCCGGAACTGACCCGGCTCCTTCTTTGGAACCACTCCAATCGGCGAAATGATCAAGTCCGGCAGGGGCGGCTCCTGAAAAGGACCCACCATCCTCCCTTCCTTCACCTCCTTAAAGAGCTTCTCCCGGACGATGCCTCTGTGTACGTTCATGGACTTCAGATTCTCAGCCCACCGAGCGATCCGCGGACCCTCGTACCCCAAACGGAAACCCTCCCTAAAGCCCCGACGCAGCACAGCCGCATCGTCTGCCCGCGGATACTCCGCCAGTAGAGGTTCGAGCCTGTCCAACCTAACCGGTGTACGAGCCTTTTCCCAAGGCACTGCCCCCTCCCCTGCCGCCTCCTCTCCCCCCACCGGGAGCCGCAGGCTGTTGCCCCTGAGCAGGCCCTCCTCCGAGCCCCCAGCAGCGCACCACTGGGTGTCTCCTCCCACACTTGGAACATTTGTGCCGAAAACGGCACGTCTGCCTGAGACAGGACCCCCTATTGAAGTCCCAGCAGGCCCCGACGCTGTTAGTACTTCTGGGGAACCCTTTTCCTCCCCCCTGCCAGAGGTCACCTGACATACGACGCAACCATGCCCTATTCCACTACACACTATGATGCCCAACACCCTTAAGATACTGACCCTAAATGTGCGGGGTCTTAATAACCCGGTCAAGAGACGGGCGGTCCTTTCCTACTTGGAAAACGTGAAAGCGGACATTTGTCTGCTTCAGGAGACACACCTGTTGGCTCGAGATTGCCATAGACTCCGCTCACGCAAATTCCCGGGACAATACTTCTCTTCTGGCTCTATTAGAATTGCAGGGGTGGCGATTCTAGAGGCACGACACTTCAAGTGAGAAGTCCTTCATAAGAGTGCGGAACTGCGAGGCAGACTGCTGGCATACCGGGTTGCCTTGGGTGGCCTCACGTTCACGATTGGTTCCTTGTACTGCCCCAACGAGGGCCAAGAACGTTTCCTTC